>NC_044976.1:214026530-214229824 GCF_008728515.1 Papio anubis
ATCTGCGAGGAGCATCCTTTCTGCAGAAAGTAAAATTGCCTTGCTGAGAAAACTTTTTATCTAAATGCTAATTTTTCCTTGCAGTACCAAGAAACAAGCATTCTGTTTCTGAATAAACGTTTTACTTTTAACAATAGATATAAATATACCGTGTATATTATTTTTGTATACTGCATTTCAAATTAATATCATAATGTGAGTATTTCACATGTTACTTCAATTTCTTCTTGAAAACTGTGTAACTCAAAGTGGTGGTTTCTGTTCCCCACCTTCCCTTTCTAGCTAGGCTCAGTTTCCTTAAGCATGTATAATAGTGAGCCTGCTATCTGATACAATGGATTGGAAGTGGTCAGTTAATTCCAAAGTCAGTGAAAGCAGAGAATCATAAAAAGTGAAACCAATATATGTGAAACATTTTACTTTAATTTAAGTGAACACACTTTTCATATAGGACCAAAGCCTTTTCTTTAAAATAGGTCCACTTACTGTAGTTCCTCATCTCCTTTCTTGTATAACCTTGCTCATAATGCATCATTTCTGAGTTCCTATTTCAGTTTCTTTAAGATAAAGAAAAAAAATACTTGAAGGCACTGGAAAAGCAACTGAAACTCTAGAATTTTATAATTTTTTTCAGTATTTTAGTATTACCTTGCTCATACCTACTAATTCAGCAATTTCTTCAGTGACTTGCTTTATCAAAATTTTCCAAAAAAATCAACTTAGTTCTCAGGGAAACAGTAACTCTACTTTCATTTGATACTGATTTTATCAATCTATAATATTATATATAATTACTTATTTTAAATAATCATATAATCTGGCACCAACAGATTTGGAAACAACATGGATTCAGATTTACATGCAGCCTCATGGATAGATCTTCAAACACAGAGTTGAATGAAAATTATGAGAAACTATTTGAAATCTATCTTAGTCCATTTGGGCTACGTAACAAAAATAACTCAAACCAGGTCACTTATAACAGCAGAAATTTACTCTCTCACAGTTTTGGAGGCTGGAAAGTCCAAGATGAAGGTGCCAGCAGACTTGGTCTCTGGTGAGGGCCCGTTCCTCACAGACAGTGTCTTTTCACTGTATCCTCACATGGCAGAAGGGGCAAGGCCACTCTCAGAGGCCTCTTTTTTTTTTTTTTTTTTGGAGACGGAGTCTCGCTCTGTCACCCAGGCTGGAGTGCAGTGGCCGGATCTCAGCTCACTGCAAGCTCCTCCTCTCGGGTTCACGCCATTCTCCTGCCTCAGCCTCCCGAGTAGCTGGGACTACAGGCACCCGCCACTTCGCCCGGCTAGTTTTTTGTATTTTTTAGTAGAGACGTGGTTTCACCGTATTAGCCAGGATGGTCTCGATCTCCTGACCTCATGATCCGCCCGTCTCAGCCTCCCAAAGTGCTGGGATTACAGGCTTGAGCCACCGCGCCCGGCCCAGAGGCCTCTTTTATAAAAGCACTAATCCCATGCAGGAGGCTCTGCCCTCATGACCTATTCACCTCCCAAAGGGCCCCACCTCCAGTACCATCATATTGGTGATTAGGTTTTAACACATAAGTTTTAGAGGAACACATTCAGACCATAGCACTATCAGTGTAATAACATTTATGAATATTACAAATACATACAGATAAATAACAAACAAAAAGGCATTATACGTATTTCAAGGATACAAAGATGCCAAAGGTATATTTTCAAGGATACAAACATAGTTGTTTGATGTATGATATATTGCTGCCTACTATGGGGGAAGATGATACAGGGGAAAAGTAAAGTATGATAAATAAAATAGGACTGGATTGATAATGTACCAAAATAAAAGGATATATTTAACTCTTGCTTTTCTTTCCAAGAATTTGATGTATAGTATTCAGTTGATTCTTGAACAATGTGAGGATTGGGGCACCAACCCCTGCCCCATTGAAAATCTGGTATAACTTTTATTGGTTGTTTTTTTTTTTTTTTAGATGGAGTTTCGCTCTTGTTGCCCAGGCTGGAGTGCAGCGGCGTGATCTTGGCTCACCACAACCTCCACCTCCTGGGTTCAATCAATCTTCCTGCCTCAGCCTCCTTAGTAGCTGAGACTATGGGTGTGTGCCACCACGCCCAGCTAATTTTTGTATTTTTAGTAGAGACGGTTTCACCATGTTGGCCAGGCTGGTCTCAAATTCCTGATTTCAGGTGATCTGCCTGCCTTGGCCTCCCAAAGAGCTGGGATTACAGGTGCGAGTCACCATGCCCAACCATGGTATAACTTTTGACTCCTCAAAATCTTAACTACTAACAGCCTACTGTTGACTGGAAGCCTAACCTAAACAGCCTATTAACACATCTTTTATATGTATTATATGCTGTATTCTTACAATAAAGTAAGCTAGAGAAAAGAAATGCAATTAAGAAAATCATAAGGAAGAGAAAACACATTTACAATACTACACTGTATTTATCAATACCGTAAGTTTTACATTATCTGTTTACAAGATAAATCTTCTGAAATGATGGGCAACCTAGCTGCAGACCTCAGTCTACAGCTATATATATATAGCTCTCTCTCTCTCTCTCTCTATATATATATATATACATAAAAAATACACACATACACACAGGTATATATATATACACACACACACACAGAGGTACATATCTATACAGGTACATATATACAGGTTATATATATAAGTGCATATACATATATATACACACACACAGGTGCATATCAATCAATTCAACATTTTTTTTCATTTCTCTTTTTTTGTTTTGTTCTGTTTTTCGATTTTCTCTCTCGTTCAACATTTTCTTGTAACGTCATGACTTTTCTTTGCTTCGAAGCACCTTCCACAGTATCACTAGTGACACTTTGTATGGGCCCATGGTGTTATTAAGATTTACAGTATTGCAATAAACATGATTTAAAAAATATGCAAGAACCACAAGAGATCAGTTTTTGCTGTGATATGCAATTTACTGGAAGGACAAACTGCCCACAGGAAGACTAGTGTCACACAGCATTTTAAGCAGATACAACACTTGAGCTCATAGCAATAGCAATGGGAGGGGGCTGTGAAATGATCACACAGTACAGCATGTACATGTACATTAATTTCATGCAGTTGTGGTTTATTACTGCACCTTTACATTTGTTTGCATTTCTCTCAACTGCAAATGGCACCATGTGTGGTCTGTAAATGTTTGTGTACGTTTTGATAAATTTTAACTTTATAGTAGATCTGTATATATTTTACAGTAGCACATGATAAAATAGACTAGTATTCACATATATTTTATGTACTCGTGAAATACCTAACTTTTTCTTAATTTGTTCAATCTTCTAGGCTACATGGTTCAACCGTGAGTTTTTTCAAATTGCCACAAATCTCCAAAAAATTTTCCAGTATACTAATTGAAACACAAAACCCCATGTGTAACTGTACTTGCACAGTTCAAACCTGTGTTGTTCAAGGGTCTACTGTTTATCTGTGTATTTGCAACTCAGACCTTCAAACTACTAGTTACTCATAAAAAATTTACAAATGACCAATGGCAATAAAACGTTGCATTTTGCAAAAATACAAAATTTGCATTTTTAATAAAATACTGGCTCTATCATTTACTACCAAATGACACTGAACAAGTTTTTAAATCTCTCTGTAATTCTCTCATCAGTAAATTGGGGATAACAATAGTAATGAAAGTACCTACCTCATAAGGTTCTTTTATTCTCATTTTTTTTTCTTCTTTCAACTTGACACGTAAGGTTCTTACGAGGATTAAATGAGCTAGTACACATTAAGGGCTTAGAAAAGCACCTGGCACATAGTAAGTACTATATGTGTGCATTACTACAAACACTACCACTATTACCAGTACTCCTACTACTACCATCACTACAACTACCATATTTTATCAATTCTAAGGCACTTTGGGTTTTTTTTCAGACAGGGTCTCTCACTGTCATCCAGGCTGGAGTGCAGTGGTGCAATGTCGGTTCACTGCAACCTCTGCTCCCCGGATTGGAGCAATTCTTGTGTCTCAGCCCCCTGAGTAATTGGGATTACAGGTGCATGCCACCACGCCTGGCTAATTTTTGTACTTTTTTTTTTTTTTTTTTAAGTAGAGACAAGGTTTCACCATGTTGGCCAAGCTGGTCTTGAACTCCTGACCTCAAGTGATCTCTTCGATAGGGCACTTTTTTCTTAACATTTAACATCTCTGAAATCAGGATGAGTCTTACATCCTATAGCAATTTAGGCTCAGTGAAGTACAATAGTATTATGAAAGCACCTTGCTTATATAATGCGGACTGGGTCACTGTAACTTCACAGACTAATGATTGGCTAGTATGATGCTAAGCATCATAGCTAATCATTCGTTTTTTTACAAATGAATATAACAGCCACATACAAAAGTAAATAAAACATTTATGCATAATTTAGCAAATTATTATAAACCAAACACCCATGTAATCACCATTCAAGTAAAAAAATATATAACATCGGAAGTACCCAAAGCCCTCCTGTGAGTTTTCCCTTATCAGAATTTTCTCCTTTTCCAAGTTAAACATTAGTCTGACTTTTGTGGTAATAATTTCCTTACTTTTTGGCCAGGCGCCATGGCTCACACCTGTAATCCCAGCACTTTGGGAGGCCGAGGCGGGCAGATCACCGAGGTCAGGAGTTCAAGACCAGCCTGACCAACATGGTGAAACCCTGTCTCTACTAAAAATACAAAAATTGACTGGGTGTCGTGGCAGGTACCTGTAATCCAGCTACTCGGGAGGCTGAGGCAGGAGAATCGCTTGAACCTGGGAGGTGGAGGTTGTAGTGAGCTGAGATTGTGCCATTGCACTCCAGCCTGGGTGACAAGAGTGAAACTCTATCTCAAATAATAATAATAATAATTTCCTCACTTTTCTTAATAGTTTCACCACCTACATATGCATCACTAAGTAATATAGCTAAGCTTTGTCTATTTTTGAACTTCATATGAATGGAATCATTGCATATATATTATATACACACATCTATCCATAAATATCTACATATATTGTATTTTTGTCTTGCTCTTGTCTTTGAATATGATGCTCATGAAAGTCCATGTTGTTTTCTGTAGCTGGCATTCATTCATACTCACTGACCTATTGTGTCCCTCCGTATGAATGTACTACAAGATATCCGTAGCCATTTTACTGTTGATGAACATTGGTCTGTTTCTATTTGGGGGCTATTCTGAATAATGTTACAATGAATATTTTAGTATATACCTCCTGAAAAGCACATATAAACATTTCTATCAGGTAGAATTACTTTTATGTGAGATTCTTGGTGAGGCTATGAATTCAGTTTATATTATAATTTTGCAACATTTTATTATGGAAAATGTCAAACATATAGAAAAGTTGAAAGAATTTTACATTTAACAGCTCTATATCTATACCCACTATGTACATTAATATTTTATTATACTTGCTTTATTATATATCTATGCACCTGTCTATCCACCAGTCAATCTTGTCGATCACTTACAAGTGATCAACATCATTACATACCCTAATGAAGGCATTTTGCGTGCCTAGATGTGGAAAGCCATGTGCTACTAAAGTGGGATCACCACCCCCAATTTCCCTGCTTTACATAAATTTTAAATTTTCTTTTTTCAGACAATAACATTTTATCAGAATGTAGATTATGAGGGACTATATGATTACTTCGAGATGCAGTAAGTATAACTTTTAAAAGAACTTTCTCAGTATCAAATATGCTACTCAGGTTATTGATTTGTGGGTGTTCTTTTATTTAAATGGCCTCATATTCTTTTAACTATTCAAATTTCAAATTCCTTTCACTGTCTGGATAGATGTAAAATGAATATTTAACTGTATAAAATGTAAAATACTCCTTGTAGTTTAATAAGAAACAGGACCTATCTGAAGTTCTCATTCATCCAAATGAAGATGCAAAAAAAGGGCTATTTCTTAATCGAAGAATTTTCAAGCATGTTTTATCACTAGTTCCCATCTCAAAGTTTCTACATACCATCACTAGCAAAAACAAGAACTCTGATATCACAGAACCTCTTTCTGCACAGAGCCAGATAAAATGCTGTCTTTGACTCCTGCAGTAAGGTAGCAGCTAGGCTGCCTGGAGGAAGACAACCAACATGGACTTCTGTGTGAAGGCATTCCTATGGCTATCATTACAGTCTTGAAGGATTTTCTTAAAAAATAGCATATTTTCCCTAGAACAAATCAATTTTTCTTTTTTTTTTTTTTTTTTTTGGAGATGGAGTCTCGCTCTGTCACCCAGGCTGGAGTGCAATGGCACAATCTCAGCTCACTGCAACCTCTGCCTCGCAGGTTCAAGTGATTCGCCTGCCTCAGTATCCCGAGTAGCTGGGATTACAGGCATGCGCCACCACACCCGGCCTAATTTTGTTATTTTAGTAGAGACGGGGTTTATCATTGTTGGTCAGGCTGGTCTCGAACTCCCAACCTCAGGTGATCCACCCGCCTCAGCCTCCCAAAGTGCTGGGATTACAGGCGTGAGCCACTGCGCCCGGCAGGAAGAATCCATTTTTCTTTAGTCTGGTGCTATTCCAAATGAGTTTGACTACCTGCTTTATGCCAAGCACTGTCTAGGTATTTAAAATACAGGATAAATGAGAAAGATGAAGTTCTAGTGTCATGGAACCCATTCTCCAGTAGGAAAACAGCCAATCATCAAATAAGTAATTCCAGATACTGGTAAGTGCTATGAAGAAAAGAAAACAGAATTTTATATATATTTTATATATATGTGTGTATATATATTATTTTTATATATGTATATATGTTATTTTTATATTTATACACACACACACACACACACAAAAATACATATCCGTGACAGAGACTGATCAGGAAGAGTAGGGTGAAAATGTTGCTTTAGCCTCCATAGCCAGAAGAGGCTCAATTCCTTCCTTTCCCTTTCACCCACCAGCTTATCTCTTTATGCTCCTAATGGTCTAGGGTATTTTTGGTTTTGTGGATATTTACTAAGATTTACATTGCTATAGAATACACATAAAATTGCCCAGGATATTTTTTTGTCTTTGTTTATCCTCATTTTTTTTTTTTTTTTGACAAGAAAAACCTTAGCAGGTGTAGGTATAAACCAAACTTTCACATTTTCTTCTTCTATTATTTTTTTTAGCCCTCACATTTTGCCTGAACACAAAATGATTCATGTGCACTTCATAGTGGAGAAAGGTTTTCTATCTGACCTAGCTTTCAATCCCAGTCAGATCATATTACACAGCTTAAAGTGGCTCAGAAAACTAACTTTACAACTCATTCTTTATCACTCCAAAGGTATTATTAATATGAGGGGAAAACGGGTAGGAGCCAGAGGAGGAACCCACACAGTGGCTGCCACCTTCAGGCAGGTCAGCAGCAAAACCCCATTACCCAGGGACGTATTAATGAAATAGGGTGGTTGAAATGCTGATAGGATGCTCATTTCTGTTTCCCGTCGCATTAACCCTATGGTGGCTAAAACATGGGATACCATGAGGTGGGAGCAACTTTACAATAGGACCAGCATGCAGAGCTGCCTTAGCAGAAGCAGAGAACTGTGACCAGCAGCGCCATCCTCCAGGCCTCTAGAAATTCGCGTGGGAGGTCAATCACACCGTGTACTGGGACTTTGCACCTGCTCTACAGAAAGACAGTGTCATGCCTGTCTCTCATATGAGACAATAACCTGCACGAATTGTTTCTCTCATATGAGACAATAACCTGCACGGATTGTTTCTCCTAGACACAACAACACAGGTCTTGTGATGGTTCAACTTCGGCCTAGTGAATATTCAAAAACATGTCCAATAGCCCAAAAGGTAAGTGACGTGGGTTGAAGACCCAAATATTTTACTTCAAGAATGTATAGGTGGTCAGCCAAATAATGCATAAAGTACCTCCATACAATACCACCCTCCTATTACTTAGCAACTCTGTGGAATGTTCCACTGTAAAGATAGCCTCACTTCATTTTGAAGACAGAATATTTCTGCCCTCTGTGAGTTTATTGTCTAAAGTGGGATATATCAACACATACAAAGATGTAAAACCATTGTTTCCTGAAGTTATGAAGATATATAAAATTGTGTAAAGGAAAACTGAAAATAAGTGGGAATGACAAAAGTTGGATATGGTTTGTCAAAGAAGAGACTGCCGGCCACATCCATATTTATCCTGCACTTATTTCTTCAAAAAATCGTTTATTCATAATTTAAGAAAAAAGAAAAATCATTTATTCAGTTTTAAAAGTTTATTGTATGCCTACTGAGTGTTGCTGTGTGTCAGTCTATGTGCTCAGTAATGGCAGTTACAAAAATAAAAAGACAGAGTACCTACCCTAGAGGTAAACATAAACTAGCTTAAGAGAATGTGGTATACACAGTTCTCAAACAGCCCAGAGGAAAGTAAACTAAGGAAGTTGACTGAGATTGGGAGGGGAAAGGTGAAAAGAAAGGGATACACAAAATGACCAGTGACGAATGAGTAGAAGTTCAACAGGCAAGTGCAAAAACATTCCAGGAAAAGGCATGGAAGAATGAAATAGTATCAGGGTGTTCAGGTAACTGAACATTTTTATTATTATATTATGTATTATTATATTATATTATTGTGAAACATAAATTCTTAACAACCCCGCCTCCTTTGAGTCTATATTTCACACTTGTCTCCTCTCTCTATTACTTCTCAACCTAACATTCAATAAACATATATGGAGCACGTACTGTATACCAGGCATTGTGTTATATATGGGGAATACAAAGCAAAATAAGACCTGGCCCCTCCCATTCAGAACCCAGGCGTGAGAAACCTGCGTTCCTACCAGGGCGAGGTTCCATACATTTAGAGGGAGGCTTGAACTGAGGCAGACGTGATCCATCCCTGAGCACTGTGGACACACACTGCTTCCCCAGGAAATCACCTGCAGGTGCACACCAGCAACTCCCGTCTGCCTACCACATGCCAGCTTAATCCACGTAGGAAGTAAGAAGCCACAACCTAGCAAGTTCCTGCCCTAGCCTAGGTCTGCAGTTTCTGTCTTTAACTGCTTGTACCCTCTTCCTTTATGGATTCCTTCCCGAAGCACCGTGGTTTCCTCCAGCCCTCTCTAATCTATAGATCTTTTTAGGGATCCCTATTCATTCTATCCTGCCCAGCCAAAGCATGACAAAATCAGATTCCTCTAACCCAAGTTCAGATCCATGCTCTACCCCCCACTGGCTTGGGTTGGCTACTTACTCTGAGCCTCAGCTGCCTCATTTGTAAAAGGGAAAATGTACCATCTATCTTATGGGGTTGTCAAGAGTATTAAATGAGATTATTCATGTAAAGTACCTAAAACAATGCCTATTACATAGTAATTATCTAATACACTGGTTTCTCCCTTCTGTTTCCTCTTTGGTGTCCTGCAGACAAGGACAGGACAAATCTCGCCATCCTCTGTGCCCAATGCAGGTGGTTTGTCCTGACCTACCCACTGAAAGAGAATGAAGAAAGATGCAGTAGCCCTTTCAGGCAACAGAGGAATGTGGCCTTGTGGAGGCAGGTCCTCTAAGCAGTCAAGGAAATCAAAACGTGTACACAACTGCGCAGTATGCCTTCAACCATAAGGCCCCTTCCCTGTGCTCCCATACTCATGGCTTAGCAAGCCATCAGCCTCCCAGATAAATAGTGTAGAGACACAGGGCCCAGCTCTGTGTACACACAGAACCATGGCCTACAGACTTATCCCACTGGGTGAAGTTAGGCCCTTGCTAAACCTGCTAGACCTGCGCTATTTGAATAGGAGCCTGTTGTCTTTGTCATTTAGTGTTCAGAGCCTGCAGCAGAGCAGCAAATAGAACTGGGAGCTCCAACAAGGCTGCGTCTCATTTTTTAACCATGCACCAAGAACTGGAAATGCAGCAATGTTGGCCAGCCCCCAGAGGGCCTTAGTAAATCCTTCTGAGACGAGTTTTCCCAGGGAGGGATGACTGCAACTTTGTCCAGTGCATTATCTAACAGCATTTGTGTTGAGGGCCTTTAGAATCCCTGTCTCAGGTCACTTAATCTGTCTGGTTACAAGAAATATGCTGTGTCCGTCTCTTGGTTAAGGCAGGAGCTGTCCGGCTCCGTCTCTGCACTGAGGAGAAATGTTGTCATTTAGGCTATATGTCAGAATCTCTCTAATTAGGTGTGCAGTTCTGGGGCATATGTCCGCCCTGCAGCAGTGGGCACTCTAGAAAACAGGATCACTCATGCTCCCCACACTATACCTGCAACTCCTTTTCAATATCCACCTACAGGTTAACTCACATTTTTAATCCTAGCCATGGTTGTTGATCCTGAGGCTTGGAATGATTTTTTTCAGCTAGGACAAGGAAGAGAAGAAATATTGCAAATGAGATCATCAAGCGATGGTGGGTCCTGACTATGATAGATTTGAGAACCTTTGTCAGCCCTTATATAGATAATTTAGTAAAGATAAAGGGCAGGCCAATGATTCTGATCAGGAAAGCAACGATTTCATGATGGTGGGTGGTGAGGACTGTGGGTAGAGTGGTTGGGAGAACAAATCAGGCCCTGTGCGTGAAATCAAGTGGTCCAGGAAATAAAATCCATGAACTCCCACTGTGGAGCATGCCTTTGAAATGAAGACTGAAAGGTCTTGGTTGAGCAGGGTCAACTCTTTAAGGCCACCAAACTTGGCTGGACATCATTCTTCTATCCCCACCCTCCTGACCACCACGTCCTTCTTATAGGGTAGGAAGTATTAGAGTTTTTCCAGATTTGCTTTGTGGAAATGTGCACTATCCGAGGACATGCGTAAGGCAGAACACAAGTGTGTAGACCCTACTGGGACAGCCTGCTGGAAGGGCAGGGGTCCTGGAGCCGGGTGGAAATGGAAGTAGGTATCTCAGTGGAAGGAGAACCAGGACCCTGGTTACAAGAAGCCATGACTCTCTGCCAGGAAAATTGACAGGTCTTATCAATGAAGCGTTCATTCACTTTAACTGTCACTATCTCTGTAAGCCTTCTTTTAATGTCTGTATAGTAATTAATTGTATTTTAGTTCCATGGAACCCGTATATTATTTTTAAGCAACATGTATCTAAGCATTACAAGCAGGGTAAGATATTTTGCAGCAGTTCATTTTCCTAATAACTGAGCTTTAATGAAGCTAATAGTCTCATCTTTAGATATAATGCATTCTAGCTACCAGATATAACCTGTCTTCTTAGCAAAGTTCCATGAAATTCTATTTTAATTTTTGTGTGTAATATTCATTCTACCCTGTAAAAAAAAAAAAAAAAAGTATTGAATCTGTTAAAAAGAGAAGGTAAAAATTGCTACTAACAGCAGAGGTACATTTGGGAGTAGATGCAATATATTTATTGCATCAGATTCTAGTGGGATTTTATTTGGTTGAGAGTGAGCCTTTCCATATCAAATGCCCTTCTTGGGCATTTCCAGCCCATGAAACAAGGCATCATGGCACAGCCTGTCTAAATGATGCCATTGTTTGTTTTTGCACTTGCTTTTCTCCACTGTATCCCAAAGTTGACTTACAGAGAAGCGTGGGCTCTGTTAACAAAGCTATAGGATCCACAGGTCATTTGTTTTCAAACAAAGCACGTATGTGCATTTCTTTAAAAAAGCAATTATGAGTAATGTTTCAATTAACTGTCCATAAAATGAGGACAGTGGTTTACTCGTTAATCAGCCTGTGGCCAGCGCTCCTTTGAATAGAGTTATTGCTGCTTAAAGGAGGAATAACGATTGTGAGATGCTGCTTCACGTGATGCTTAGTACCCTGAGAAATTACTGGTCTACAAAAGTGAAAACAGAAAGTCAGATTAGTAGCTGGATGGATTATAGAAACCTGCCAGCTGAGTCAGAGGTACATACTGGAAGTAGGGAGTTGATAATCATGGTTGTAGAGAAGCAGGTAAAAGATGAGTTTGGGCCAGGCATGGTGGCTCCCATCTGTAATCCCAGCACTTTGGGAGGCAGAAACGGGTGGATTACCTGAGGTCAGGAATTTGAGACCAACCTGACCAACATGGTGAAACCCTGTCTCTAATAAAAATACAGAATTAGCTGGGTGTGGTGGTGCATGCCTGTAATCCCAGCTACTTGGGAGGCTGAGGCAGGAAAATTGCTTGAACTCGGGAGGCAGAGGTTTCACTGAGCCAAGATCGCACCACTGCACTGCAGCCTGGGTGACAGAACAAGACTCCATCTCAAAAAAAAAGATGAATTTGGATCAGTTCCCTGAGATACAAACGTAAGAAAGGAGAGACCCAACCTTTGGGCCTCATGAGCAGTAAAGACAAAAGGAAGCAGAGAAAAAAAAAGTGATCAAGGAAAGAGGAAGAAAACAGTGCAGAGCAGTAGTATAAGAGAACCCCAGATTTTAAAGTTACTATTTTAAATCTAAAATGTAATTGGTTTTAGCTGTCGTAATATTTTAGATCATACGAATCAGAACTGCTGAACTCACTACCTAAGTTACTTCATTTTAGGTGTTCCAAATAGCTGTTGGCTGTGATGATAAAAAATTCATTGCAGTTAAAGGGTAAGTATATTTCCATTTGACCTGTTACTCTTTAAGTTTTAAAACAAATGATAAACTAAATGATAATTGTAGTAATAATAGCCTAATGACTGACACATTCACAATGAGATCCAAAACTGAATTGACGTTCATGCCTAGATTCAATTGGTTTAAACTTTTGCCAAATACTACATTTGAATCATACTAAAAATAAAAAGAATCAGCCTCTTTCTCTATTACCAGCATTTTTTCTCCACCTTCCCTTTTAGTAAGCCAGTTTCTATCCTTCACAGTTGCCGGTCTCAACTCTTCAGTCTACGGCTCATTCCCAGAAACATAGGAGGGAGAAACACCTGTTCTCCATCCTTCTCAAACCAGTTATAATTTCATTTCCATCAGAGAACTGCTTACACCCATATCAGAGAAGCCCCAGTTTCTGCACCATTTTCTATGGGAAATTTCTTAGAACAAGCCTAGCAGAACCTCAGTAATGCCCCAGAGAATCCCAACGTGTGAACTGTGTCAGTCCTACTATGGTTCATGATGAAGCACATTGGACGCCGTGCCTTCCATTCACCATAGCACTCTTTCTTCTACATGGGAGAAAATCAAAGGCAGCATACACAAATCTGTTTAGCTGAGGCTACATGTATAACAGAGACAGAAATTTATTGAGATTCCTTTCCTTCAGTTAGGAGTGAGAGTAGGGGAACATTGACTCTTATCTGAGTATTTATGAAATTACTTGCTCACATCCAAAACAAGTGTCTGCTCCTCTGTCATTCTAATCATGTTTTAATTAGTACTGAGTTGTAATAATCAGTTGCTGGATTGATCAGTATTTGCATCTCATTCATCATTTCCTAAATTTGCATTTCCTAACATCTTTGCACCCGTAATTCCTTTCCCAGGAAATGCAAAAAGGCTAGCTGATTTATACAGCCGGTATCATCCTATTTCAGGGATGATTTACATCTTTGCTCCTTAGAGCATGGCCTATGGACTAACACTGGCATCACCTGAGAACTTGTTAGAAATGCAGATTCTCAGGTCTCATCCCACACCTGCTGAATCAAAATCTGCATTTTAACAAAATTTCCAGAAGATTACAACGGGCACTAACGTTTGAGAATAACTGGTGTAAACATGTTACCAAAATCAATTCCCAGTACCACTGCATTCAGAATTCCTTCTCAGGCCCGATTTCCTTCTAAAGTCAGATGGAAAGCAGCTTGAAGCAGTCTGTTTCTAGAAGGGTCCAAATAATAATTATCAAGCTCAGTTACTCATCAAAATCACTTGGAGAACATGTTTTGAAAACACAGATTTTAGGACCTTACTCTGGGCCTCTTAGTCAATGACCCACTTCCCTGGAACGCTAAAAGCTCTAATATCCTGGGCTCAGGTTGGAGTGGGCCTATGGTTTTTACAGTCACCACAGGAGACCTGGAATAGCATGGGGTCCAAAATACTTCTGGAGAGCCAGGAGACTTGTCACTGAAGGAGAGTTGTCAACTCTTGGGGTCCAATTTGGGTTCAGGATGAAGGATAGTCTAGACTTCCAATATCTATCTAAAAACGGTGGTGATGAGAGTTCTTTCTAAGTTCCACTGGAAGCAGCCAGCTAAAATGGTCAGATGAATAATTTACCCAACTAAAAAATCCTATAATTGCAACGACCATTATAGCCTTCTGTCTTACGAACCCTAACTCGAAATTATGTTAATCCGTAAAATAACTCCTTACCTGCACAATAGTAGCAACTACAAATCTTGTGTTTAAAAAAAGTTTACGTCTAATAAAACAGTCCAAAGAAATTTGTTTTCATTTTGATAGATTTTCTATGAGTTTTTATTTTTATTTGTGTGTGCATGTGTGTGTTTTACCATGGCAGTTTTTTAAAAAGTGTGATGAAATTCACATAATATAAATTTACCATTCTAAAGTATACAATTCAGTGGAATTAAGTACCTTCACAATATTGTACAGCTAGCACCACTATCTAGTTCTACAGTATTTTTGTCACCCCAAAAGGAAACTCTTAACCAGTTAACAGTCACTTACCATTCTCCGTTTCCCCCAGCCCCTGGCAACCATAATCTGCTGTCTTAAAACCATAATCTCTAGGGATTTGCTGCTCTGAATATTTCATATAAATGGAATCCTACAATATACGACCTTTTGTGTCCAGCTACATTCACTTAGTGTTTTTTTGAGGTTCAACAGGCATGTATTAGTCCTTCCTTCCCTTTTATGGCTGAGTAATATTCCATTGAATGGATATACCACATTTTGTTTATCCATCCAGCAGTTCATGGATATTTGGGATGTTTCTACCTTCTGGCTTTTGTGAATAGTGCAGCTATGAATATTTGTGTACAAGTGTTTGTTTGAACACCCGTTTTGAATTATCGTGGGTATGTACCTGGGAGTGGAATTGCTAGGTTGTATGGTAATCCTATGTTCAACTTGTTAAGGAACCTCCAAGCTGTTTTCCATAGCAGCTGCACTGTTTTACATTATCACCAGCAATATATATGGGTCCCAATTTCTCTGCTTCCTTGCCAACTCTTGTTTCTTTCTGTGTTGGGGAGTTTGGGGTTTTTGTTCTGAATTGACAGATAAAATTATATGTATTTAGCAGGTACCACATGATGTTTTAAAATACATTGTGGAGTGACTGAATCTAGCTAGTTAACATATGTATTACCTCACATAAATATCATTTTGGTGGTGAGGGAACACTTCACATCTACTCTCTTTGCATTTTTCAAGAATACAATATATCATGAACTAAAGTCACCATGTTGTACAATAGATCTCTTGGAACTTATCCTCTTATCTAATTGAAATTGTCCATCTTTTCAGCAACCTCTCCCCAAGCCCTGCATTTGCTATAAATTTTTAATAAGCACGTATCAAATATAAGAGCTAAATCAGTAGATTTCAAATTCTGGTATCTCCTGAAACATTTATGAAACTGATGTTTTAAAAACAGAAATGCTAAGGCCACACACTAACCAGAGATTCTAATTCAGTAAATGATGATTCTGTGACACTCTCCAGTTTGAGAATCAATGAGTTAAATGATTAAATGTGTGCAAATATTTAAGAAATGATATTACAACTTCATTATGTTTTGTTTTTTGTAGATTTAGTAAAAAAGAATGTCATCACCATGATTTTTCATACGTGATTGAAAAGTAAGAAATTTTTTTAACATAAGCACTGAGTTTTATATTAATGTAGTACCAATACTTTACAATCAGTACTTATTCAGTGTATTATTATTAGCATCCATGTGTTTGGCTTGACACTGTGCAGTCAGTTTTAGCATTAAGCAAAATGTGTAGATGGTATAATTAACTCCTGAAACATACAAGAGAGTCAGTCCCCCCTTCAATTTAATTGGATAAACAAAGCAAACCTCATTTACATATATGTAGTCTCAAATCTGATATTGCTCCCTGTAATTTAAGGAAGACATACAAGAATTTTTTTTGCCTACATACTTATTCTCAAATTCTACATGACTGAAGCCGGGTGCAGTGGCTCACACCTGTAATCTCAGCACTTTGGGAGGTCGAGGCAGATGGATCACCTGAGGTCAGGAGTTCAAGACCAGCCTGGCCAACATGGTGAAACCCCATTTCTACTAAAAATACAAAACACTAGCCGGGCATGGTGGCTCAAATTCTACATGACTGTAGTTCAGCTAGTTAGAAGTAATATATTTACCCGGAAAGTCCTGACATCAAATACTAACTGAACTTTTTTCTAGATTTTATATTTAATTGTATGCATATTTATTTTTAATAATGTGCTGTATTAAACATATAACTAAACAAAATTTGACTTTTACCTTTGGCAGATAAAGATCTTCATTTTTAAAATGTTAAATATTTATTAGACTGTCAAAATGTAGAAGTCCACAGCGTCTGAAATATTTACAAGCATCTTTGAAAAGTTGTGAAATTTTCTAATTCTAATTAGAAATTTATTATTTAAAATAATAATTTATTAATTAAAATAAATGAAAGAATGTTTAGCCAGTAGGCATATTCTTTAAGTGATTTCATTCATTAAGGTAGGGTGGAGAGTGGCCCAGCCGAGATGCTCCAGGTTGCAATGCTTAGTGAAAGCCGTTGGTAAAATACAAGGATGAGAAGAAAATGTTTAATAGTTGATGAGGACACCACCTTTTAGTGTCTAGGTGGCAGCTGCGCCTGAAAGGCAAGAATATGAAATAGACTGTGTCACTGTGATGGGAGTTTCCTGAGTCTGTTTCCTGCCACGTGGTAACATATATAGAACATGTGGCTGGTAACAGTGATTCAAGTATGAGGACTGAGAAGACAGGGAATGTGGGGGAGGTGATTTTGAAGGAATAAGTCCTTGAGTTCATGAACATGAAGCATTCCACTCTAGTGAGAAATCTAAATTAGGAAATATCTGAAGTTTTAAAATACACATCTATTGTTACTGATTCTGAAGTATCCTCTTCTTTCATCTGTTAATATCCTGGAGAGAACTGCATTGGAACAGCCCAACGAACATGGGTTTTATTGTCACACATCCTGCTCAGTAGTAAAGCAAGGTCTGTAGCGTTGAATGAGTTTCACAGTTTCTGAGAATAGTACCAGATCTACAAAGAGAGGACAGTAATTCACACCTTAGCTGTTGTAAGAGCGTGTTAATATGTATGTAAATATGTGTAGAAAGTGCCTGAAACATAGTGAGTGCTCAGTGTTTCATAATTGTATTTATCTGTTTGACCTTTGTGATACCTCCTTACCTAAACAAAGTCACGGGTTTAGTTTTTAAGTCTGAAAAGAGGTACAAGAAATAAATAATGAGGAATGTCTTTTTTACAGGTCATATCTGAGGCATCAACCAGCTAAAAACTTGGTAAGAAAACTATAAAATTTTGTCAATGGACCAAATATATAAAATCACTCAAGTATTTTTCCTTTTCTAGAAAGTAAGGTATATTTGGAAAAAATATGGCTGCCCTCTGAGGCTTGACTTCACAGAAAAGTTTCAACCTGTGATTCAATTGTAAGTATATTCTCATCAACATTTTTAACTTATATTGACAGTTTCAAACTAAGAGTATGAAAACAAGACTAATCGATCATGCATCTAACAACACGTATTTCTGACTCTACTCAATATATGCGAGACTTAGTTTTCAGTACAAGTTATACAAAGCTGGGCTGTGATGGTCCCTGCGTGTTGAGGGACGTTACCGTTTGGCAGCTGAAATTTCAATGGGTAAGAGAGCTGAGAGCCTGCCGACTCAGGGAAGCCCTTGCTTTACCCACTCTGAATCTCTCCCCAGGCTCCTACCAGCACCCCTACCTGTTTGGTAGGAACTACCTTCCCCAGGTGATATAACTTCTCTTTCCACAAGCCAATAATAAGTGAAAACTTATAAGAAAAGAAACTAGATTGCCAACAAGTACATTGAGGTCATTTCAAAAATATTATCCCTAACTCTATTTTTTTTTTTTTTTTTTTGAGATGGAGTCTCGCTCTGTTGCCCAGGCTGGAGTGCAGTGGTGTGATCTCGGCTCACTGCAAGCTCCACCTCTTGGGTTCACGCCATTCTCCTGCCTCAGCCTCCTGAGGAGCTGGGACTACAGGCGCCCGCCACCACGCCTGGCTAATTTTTTGTATTTTTAGTAGAGACAGGGTTTCACCGTGTTAGCCAGGATGGTCTCGATCTGCTGACCTCGTGATCCACCCTCCTCACCCTCCCAAAGTGCTGGGATTGCAGGTGTGAGCCATTGCACTGACCATCCATAACTCAATTCTTATAAACAATATTTCAGCCAGGCACGGTGGCTCACACCTGTAATCCCAGTGCTTTAGGAGGCTGAAGCAGGAGGATGGCCTGAGCCCAGGAGACCGAGATCAACATAGGCAACATAGCAAGACCCTGTGGTTACAAAAATTAAAATAATTAGCCAGGCATGGTGGTGTGTGCCTGTGGTCCCAGCTACTCAGGAAGCTGAGAGGGGAAGATCACTTGAGCCCAGCAGGCAGAGGATGCAGTGAGCCAAGACCGCACCACTGCACTCCAGCCTGGGCAACAGAGTGAGACCTTGGCTCGAAAAACAAAAACAAATAATATTTCATAATAAAAATATGAATGAAATGCTATTAGGAAGACTTTTCCAAGTGATTTAGTATTTGTTTGCTTTCCTCTCTGACTTTATTCTTATATTTTTGGTTTATTATTATGGAAGTTATACAGCTTGTTACAAAATTTAAAATATAGAAAAATATGAGGTAAACGACTCACATTTCTAAATTTTTTGCTATTGTAAATAAATAATAGTGAATATCCGTTCATGTACATGTTTGGTCACTAGTCCAGGTATGCTGTTAGGATAGATTGCTGGCAGTAAAATTCCTATGTCTACAACACCAACAAAATGTTCTTGGTCAAGGCTTTCAGCTTTTGGGGACCTCTTAGGCTGAAGACAGCTTCTGAGATCTCTCAGGATGGGTAGGTACAGAAGTAATCAATAAGACGCTCCAACTTAGTTTTGTTACCAGAACTTTTCCCACTGGGATCCTGCAGGCCTCTGCTAGCATGGTCTGGCCCCTACCCCTTGCCCGTGGCACTTCTAAGATGCTACCATGTGCCCTTTGCATCTTAAATCATACTCCAGCAGTCCATCTCTCAGAACTCTCCATGCTCTCTGTGCTCTCTGGCTAATCTGCTTGCTTTCTTAGTTTTGATCTTCTTCTAGACACCTAATCATGCCACTGCTTTTCCTGGGCACCCAAAGCACTGCTTTCCCTACCAGAGGCCTAGTGTGTTTGTGTTTTTGTGTTTGTTCGTTTATGTAATGCTTAACCCCCCAAGGTTAAAAAATCTTAATCTTCTCTCTCAGAGAAGTGCACACTTCCGTTCATCATTGCTAAACACCTACTTTGCACCAAGAACTGTGCTAGGCCCTGGAAATGGAAAGGTAAGTGACAGGATTTCCACCCTGAAAAGCAGAAGAGTCTGATAGAGCAGAGAAACATATGCACAGATACGCTGAGTGTAATGATAGAATGGAACAGTGTGGGTGGTTAGGATTGAAACGCAAAAGATTCCAACCCAGCTGTAAAGAGAGCGGGGCTCTGGGAAATGTTCCAGAAGACTTGCATTTGAGCTGAGTCACTGAGTCTTAAGGATAATGAATATTTTGCTGGAGGCAGAAGAGGGAAGGAGAGAAGTGAGGAGAGTAATGTTGAATTCTGCTGGGTCAGTCTTTCAAGTAAAACAGATAGTTGGAGGAAGAAAATGTATAGTT
Organism: Papio anubis; assembly: GCF_008728515.1. Classification (NCBI taxonomy): domain Eukaryota; kingdom Metazoa; phylum Chordata; class Mammalia; order Primates; family Cercopithecidae; genus Papio; species Papio anubis. The sequence goes on from NC_044976.1 coordinate 214,046,433, forward strand.
CAAACGGCGTGATGTTGTTGAGGCAAAAATTAGTCACGAAGTCTCAGGAGAAGAGGCCGGGAAGCTAGCTAGGTGGATTCCAGACCATGGAAGGCCTTCTATCAAGTCTTACGGTGGAATGGCATGATCAAATATTTGCTTTAGCTAGTTCTTTCTGGGAGAGGCGTAGAAGATGAATTTCAGAGAAACAAATCTGAGTAGGGAGACCCGCTAGTCACTGTATTGGTAGTCCTGGTGAGGTAGGAGATCAGCGGGACTTGTTCTCACAACCCTGCCGATCAAAACAGGATGTAGCCAAGAAACTGGCCAAAACCAGCTAGCACTTAGAGTTATAATGCATTTGCATAAGACATTCCCACCAGCACCATGACAGTACAAATGCCATGGCAATAACTCAGAAGTTTTCTTATATGGTTCCAGAAAGTCCCTGCCCCCCTTCTAGAAAATTCTTGAATAGCCCTCCCCTTATTTAGCATATATTTAGGAATAGGTATAAGTATAGCTAGCCAGCTATCCATGAGTGAGTGCTACTCTGCCTATGGGATAGCCCTGCTCCGTCTACAGAGCAGCCATTCTGCTGTACACTTCTCTCTAATAAACTTCTTTCTTTCACCATCAGCTCAATCTTGAATTCTTTCCTGAGTGAAGCCAAAAACCTCCCAAGCTGAGCCCCAAGTTTGGGGTTCACCTGCGTCACTAGGAGGAGAAAAACAGATGACTGAAATAGCAACAAGGACAAAGAAGAAGAATCCTGTATATAAGAAAATTAGTGATTAGACACACCGGGGCCTGTCGGGGGGTGGGGGCAAGGGTAGAGAGAGCATCAGGACGAATACCTAATGCATGCGGGGCTTAAAACCTAGATGATGGGTTGATGGGTGCAGCAAACCACCACGGCACATGTGTACCTATGTAACAAACCTGCACGTTCTGCACATGTACCCCAGAACCTAAAGTAAAATTTAAAAAAAAAGAAAGAAAGAAAATGAGTGATTATAATAGGCAGGGCTTGATAATTGATAGATGTGAGTGGTAAGGGAAAGAGAATGCAGAACATGAATGACTCAAAGGTGACACCAGTTAGAAGGGATCCTCCACAAACTTCCACCACCATATCTGTCCATCCTCAAGCAACTGTACCAGGAACTCTGTCTGCCTTCCTGTCACTATGGATGAACTGTCTGTGTATCTGTCTAAGGCCTGTCCCTCCATTTGTAAGCTAGATCCCCACCGGTTTTCCTAATCAAGAACATTGCTCCTGAAATTCTCCTTCTTCTCCTCCATCATCAACTTTTCCCTCTCTACTGACTCATCCTAGAAATATACAGGTCTTTCTCCCACCAAAAAACAAAGCAAAACAAAATCAACAAACACGATCACAAAAAAACAAACCAAAAAACCCTGTTTTGACTCTGCTAGCCCTTCAGCTTCTATGGTCACTGTCACCAACTCTTCTCCCATTCTCTCCCAAATCGCCCTCAGTCTGGCCTTTGTGCTCACCACTCTATTGGTACCGCCGGCCAACATGATCCATGACCTCCATTCAGCTAAACCGATGGTCAATGCTCAGGTCCCACCTTCCTTGATCTCATTAACAAGAATTGACATGGTTAATCATTTACTCCTACTTGAAATATTTTCTTCATCTGGCTTCCAGGATAGCTCATTCTCCTGTTTTCCTGCTTCCTTGCTGGTAGCACCCCCTTAATTACTTAGTTCCTCCCTGATTTCTTTTTTTTTTTTTCATGATCTGAGATTTTGTTTTTAATTTTCTTAAGTCTTGTGATCACCTATAATTTATAATTTTGTATATAACTCCTCTACTTTAATCCTTCTAATAAGTTGGCAAAGCGCCATTGCCAATCACACATACACAGGAATTCTACAGTTTTAAGTTTTTGAATGGCTGTTTAATGACAATGCTAAGTTAAAAGGCTGACTTAGTAAAGAGTCTGAGAGTAAAGTGTAACTTGCTACTATTTCTTATCACACTGACTTTTAAAAGATGACAAGCGTCATCTATAAGTGTGAGAAGTGTTTTTATTTGATATGACACATAAGCCATTAAAATGCCCTTCAATAAGTAAAAGGTAGCATTTTAGATACAGGAAATTCTAATTAGACTGGCAGAGTTAAGACCAAAAACATAAACATTGTGACCCTTCAGCCCTTGCCTTTCACAGGCAAATGAACACAAATTTAAAAAAAAAAAAAACAGGTGAGTCTTGCTTGGTTCTGAGACAGGGCAAGGATTTTTCCAGTATTAAAATATATTCAAATAACTAGTTATACACATCTAAATTAAAAGCCAGTCTCCAATAGGTTTGGGGATGGCATTCTCGCCTTTGTGAAAAGTTGAGCATTATTCATCAAGTCCAATCATATCTTTAGAAGGAGAAACAGGGATAGCATTTACTGAGTGCGAATTACTGTCAAAATTCAAAAAAAACTGATCATATTCATTTAACCAGAAGCCAGTCTTACTTATCAGGGCTGTCCAACAAAAATATTCTGCCAGTTATACATGACCTGAATTCTGGTGTATGAGATCAATTACACTACAGTACACATAAAATAATGAGACAATTCTGGTTTGTGAGTAAATAAGGCAGTGACCAATTCTTTCTGCCTTCTTTTTAACACCAGTGGAGATCATTTTTGTTCCAGGGATGTACTTCTTGGGATTCTCCAGTTGCCCCTTCCATGTCTCCTCTCTGTAGATGATGCCTTTGTTCTTCTTGGTGTCTGTGTACGAGAACCCAGCCACTCACCTTCTTCCACCCACAGAGACCATGGAGACTGGGCCCAGTCTTGTGCTTGCCTCCCTTTTCCACGGTGTGACACTGGACACACTTCTAAACAAAAATATGTTTGCTTTTTTCAACATCACCCATATTTAATTCTCTCTTTCGTCGCTCGCATGCACTACAAACGTTCCCGCTCAGAAGCTTGACACCTGGCTCTCTCTCTCCCTGACCTCTTAGTGTTGGAATGCCCCAAGGCTCAGGGATTTCTTTTCTTTTCCCCATCTCAGCTTCCTCTTTGAATGTCGTCATCCAGTCACATGGGCCTGGATGTCTCAATATATTGATATATCCCAACACTGCACCTACAGCCTGACCATCTCCCCTTGTATCTGTCAAGTATGCTTAGGCTATGCTGCAGTAACAAATAAACCCTAAAATCCCAGTGCCTAACTCTCCATGTCATCATCTGATATGTAGAACTACATCATCCGGACGCGGTCTCTCCTAGCTCACCGCCATGTCTGGGAAAAAGGCTGGAGGATTGTATGGGATGTTTTAAAGGCTCAGAACTAGAGGTGGTTTCCAGCCACATCCCATTATCCAGAACCTATTGTCGTGGCTCAAATCTAACTGCAGGGTGGCCTATAAAATGTAATCAGATACAGTTCCTGAACCCCAGACTCACACATCCACTGAGATGCTAAATACACATATCACTTTTCCACTTAGATATCAATAGATATATCAAACATAACGTGTCCAAAACCGAACTCCTAATCTTCCCCTCAAAACCTGCTCCTCCAGTAGCCTTCCCCATTTTAAGTGATAGCAACTCCATCCTTCTTGTTGATCTGGCCAAAACTGGAATCTCCCTGACTCCTCCCTCTCTCATATACCCTACATCAAATCCATTAGCAAAGCCTGTTGGGTCTATCTATTTGTCAATGCCTGCTGTTACACGAACCCAAGCCATCATCACTGACCTGGATTATTACAACAGCCTTTTTGTTGCTCTCTCTCTTTCCACTCTTGCCTCCATATAGCAGCAAGAGTAAAACCTTGAAAACAAAGTCAAAGGACATTGCTCCAAAGCTCAAAATCCTTACCATGGAGTAAAAGCCAAGCCCAAGCCCTTACAGGGACTCGCAAGGTTCTGTTTGATGTTCTGCCTCTGTTACCCTTCTCCGATTAAACGTCACCTCACTCACTCAGAGGCAGCGAGTGGCTTCCTTACTGCTCCTCAAGGGAGAGTAGTTTCTACGAAATGGGGAGAACAGAAGCCAGACTGCAGGGGATTTGCAAAATAAACGAGAAGTTTACAAGTAGAGGCAAAATGTAGTCTACACTTTTTCAGCTTTTGGCTGGAAAATAGAAAAAAGAGACAGGAATTTCCCTATAGAGAAAAACACAAAATATAACCTGGATTTTTTTTTTTTTTTTTTTGAGACTGAGTCTGGCTCTGTCGCCCAGGCTGGAGTGCAGTGGCCGGATCTCAGCTCACTGCAAGCTCCGCCTCCCGGGTTTACGCCATTCTCCTGCCTCAGCCTCCCGAGTAGCTGGGACCACAGGCGCTCGCCACTTCGCCCAGCTAGTTTTTTGTATTTTTTTTAGTAGAGATGGGGTTTCACCGTGTTAGCCAGGATGGTCTCGATCTCCTGACCTCGTGATCCGCCCGTCTCGGCCTCCCAAAGTGCTGGGATTACAGGCTTGAGCCACCGCGCCCGGCCTATAACCTGGATTTTTTTTAAAGAGGAAGATAGATGAGCATGTTTACAGTTTGAGGATAAAGAAAGGAAGGTTAAAAGTTAGTCATTCTGATTATAGTAATATAGCAGACTGAGCTAAGTTGAGTCACTCCCTACCCGTGATAGACACGTCATCCTGGATAAAACATAACAAAAATATTTTGTACATAACGAAACTTGAAAGAAAGAAGGTGCACTCTGCAGAAGTGAAGAGAGAACTGAAAGTCAGAGCAACGCTCTTCAGCCTGCCTGTGTGATCCAGGGGTATTGGCCCAGGATGATGGAACTAGAAATTGGAAGCTGGGTTTTCAAGCCCCTGTGAGGCCAAGAGGCTATTTTGTAAATTCAGGATATATTAAGAGCTACCTAGTCCAAAAAGAGAGAGAGAGAGAGAGAGAGAGAGACTGACTGGAAAACTCTGCTTAATGCCCAGGTCAGCCACAAGGAAGGTTGTAACCTACATGAATTTGTAGGCAAAAACATACCTCCTATAAGAATAGGAGATGTCCACCAAAATGTCCACCTCAGGCCTCCTATGGATGTGGATCTGAACTTATACCTAATAGGAATAGAGTTTAGTCACAGAAAGTGCCACAAGAAAAATGAAGCTAAAAATTATCAAGTAGACTTGAAACCCCTAAGCAAACCCCTTGAAACAAAGGTAATTGGAAAAGCAAATCCAGAGACATAATATTCTTACTGGAAAAGTCACCACCATCAAAAAATTGATCATCTAAATTTACAAACATTTAAGGAAATGGACCCTCATGAGGGCAAGTCAGCAGATAAAATAAGTGAAAAATGAGCACACAAATGCTTAAAAATAACAGAACAATCTGAACAATATAGAAAATGTGTTCAAAATGAATAAAGAGGAAAAATAAAGTAGAAACCATAATGAAATAATATGACTATGAAAAGAAAGGCATATTTTTAAAAATTTGAAATTCTAGACGTGAAAATGTAGTCATTAAATTCAAAATTTTAGACACAATTACAAACCAGATTAGATACAAGTGAAGAGAGAATTACTGAAAAAAGAGAGATGTGGAAATTAACCAGGATGCAACACAAATAGGTAAACAGATAAATAAGAAAGAGGCTAAGAAACAATTTCAGCAGAATGACAAATTTCAATATGTGCTTAATAGTTTTTTCCAGAAGGGGAAATTACAGAAAATGCGTTGACAAGAGAAGCAACATTCAATGAAAAGAAAGAAAATCTGAAAACTTTTCGGAATTTAAGGCCCAAATCATAAGGTTGAGGATTGGCATGAAGTCTCAGATACCTCAGAATGAAGCCATAAAACATCAAAGAAAAAGGGAAAATCACATACACTGTCATACAAATAAGACAGATTACCTATAATGGAATGTCACCTAGACTGACAGATTTCTCACCAGCAAAATTAGCATAAATATAACTGGGGGCCAGATGATTAGCCATGAGAATGGGCTGAGTAGGGAAAGAAGAGAATGTAGGAGAGAAATGCTGTGTGAGAAAGCAGGGAGGGCCGGGCGCGGTGGCTCCACCTGTAATCGCCAGCACTTCCGGATTTTTGTGGCAGCATAGGCGGGTGGAAATCACTTGAGGTCAGGAGTCTCTGAAACCTCCCTGGCCATCACTTGATCAAACCTTTTGCTTCCAATTCTCCTAAGATAATGAACTGAATACTAGAGGCCAAGGGCTGAGTGGATAGGTGCCTGTAAGTCCCAGCTACTCGGGAGCACTGAAGCATGGAGTACATCGCTTGATAACTGGGCATCCGATCAGGTATGCAGTGCACAGAAGAATTGTAGCCACTGCACTCTGAGACTCTGGGCAGACTAGAGTGAAATTAAGCTTTGAGAATCAGTGGCATCAGCGGCAGGGGTGGCCACTGGGAAATTCGCCCATAGTCTAGGCCTCTGGATTATAATAAATGCCTTATCGTTACAGGGAATGGCTCAGGTACAAGGCTTGGCAGAGTTTGACCAATAAAAGGACGATAGATTCACTGTCCAACACTCATAAGAAGGAAGCCAGTCCTGGGAGTGTGATCCAGCTGGGAACCGAAGTCATCACAGCTGGATTCAGAGTCCCAGGGCTGGCCTCACGCTTACGAGCATTTGATGATGAGTCTATTACTCTCCAATCCCAAACTAGAATTTAGTGCCACAGAAGCAACCCTGGAGGAAACAATGGGGCAGGATTTCTTTGTTACCCTGCAGGGAGTTCAGGAACAGATACTGTGGGTGTTTTCAGGGTCCTGAGGATTCGCTTTAGTCAGGTATGGTAAGATATACAGACGCGGAGATGACCGTCAGGAAGGAAGTGTATTATACATACAGATCCCTGGAAACTGGGGGCAAGGCACGCCCCACGGGGCCACACGTGGAAATGCCAGGGTCAGTCAGGAGGCAGAGGGAGTGAGGGGGAAATGTGGGCAGAGCCTCATTGCAGTTTCTGTGGGAAGGAATAGGAGAGGCAGGGTAAGCACGTTTGAAATTGGCTACTTTGAATAATTTCAGTGGGGCTCTGGGGACTAGGGACTGTCCCTGGTTGTGGGGTGTCTGCCTCTGGGGTGATGAGGGTAGGAGGATAGTAGCCCAGGGCTACTAGTAAAGAACCCCTTTCACAGGCAGGGGCTCCCGGAAGAGTTGTTTGCTATCTCTAGGAACTGGCTAACCTTCCGCAGACCCCCTGGAGAGGGCACGGCCCCAGAAGTTATGGCATCAGAATACAGGAAATTAAAGTCATGGTTAGTGCAATGGGATAGCCACAGGGATTTGTCTAGCAGGTTTGCAGGTCCACGGAGAGGTCTCTTTCCCAGTTCCCAAAATGGAACTGCCATCGTGGGGAGGTTACAAATCGCAAGGAAGAGTCGCCAACTGGTAACATTTCTGCATTTCTGAGGCTTAATTAGTATCATACCCTACATTAAAGAACATTCATGAAAATAAGCCATGCTTACATAGACAAGTATTTTTTCAGATATTTTCAATGATATAAATTAAACATCATTATGAAAGATCTTTACAAATCCAGAAATTATGGGTCATGTAATGTACACTTATTGCCACTAGATGGCACTGTAGCGTATTGCTCTTGCGAAAGATGCCAGCTCAGTTCAATTAGGATTTTTTTTTTTTTTTCAAATAAAACTTATGGCTTGCAACTAGTTCTTAACAATTTAAGAATCTGGCCAGGCGTGGTGGCTCACACCTGTAATCCCAGTAATCCCAGTGCTTTGGGAAGCAGAGGCGGGAGGATGGTTTGAGGCCAGGTATTGAAGATGAGTCTGGACAACATCGTGAGACTCCCCATCTCTACAAAAAATCTTAAAATGTACTGGGTGTGGTGGCACATACCTGTAGTCCTAAAGTTAGGAGGATCCTTTGAGCCCAAGAGTTAGAGGTTATAGTGAGCTATGATTGTGCCACTCACTCCAGCCTCTGCAACAGAGCAAGACCCCATCTCTAAATTACCTATAAATAGTAATAATTCAATAGTCTGATGACTTTTGGAAAATGCAATCAAACATTCTGTTTTTTCCAAAGCTCCTAGAATTAGAGCTTAGCTAAAGCCTGACCCAAATCTCTGAAACTAGACAAAACTACGCGTATGCCTACACATGTGTGTATGCGTCTGTTGCGAAAGGGTTCCAGAGCTCTCAGTAGAGTTTTCGAATTCTCTGTGGCCTTCTTCCCTATCAGAAAAGACGCCAAACACCAATACTCCAATCCCTAGCTAGTCATGCTGTTTGAGAACTAACCTGAGTTCATCGCTCTCTGACTTCTCAAAACTAAATAGGATGGAAAGGTACCTATTCTCAGGTACCACTTTTTGACATTTAAAATTTTTGTCCCCAGTTTGTGAGAATGGGACTATAAATGCTTTTAATAACAAGGGTTGGGTGGTAGCAAGTTTAGCAGACCTCGAAAGCCAGATACAACTGCGAGGTGAAGCCGAGATGGGGCAGTGCGTCAGGAGACACTGTCAAGGACCTGTTATTTTGGATGATAGACACAGAGAAGTGAGTGCAGCAAGAAGTTCTATCAGATGGAGAAGGTGGGGCGACAGTCCCAGAGCCAGCAGCTTCGAAACAAGTGCCTGACGCTAAGGTCCTAAGTGAAATTCTACCCAACAGGCAGGGGGCACAATTTCATTCAGAAATATGGGAGTAACTGATGGAGAAGGAAAACGTGCAACCATTCTTACGGTCACAAGTTCTGGTGTGCAAAGGCACGACTTTGAACTTTTACCTCTGAGCTCAAGCCTCTGTGTTCACATGGTAGCAGGGAGAAAAATATTAATATGAAGCACTACAGCTCTTTTGAACACTCACTGAGTTTGAGGTAAATAAGCCCAATGGGGCCTGTGTCTCCAGCCCCAGCATCAAAGCAGGGGTAGCCAGTCCATCTTTGAGTCCCCTTGCTGGTGTCTGCTGTTGGTAGAAGTTGTCGTCCATTCTCTGAGCATGGGCTAGGCGTGACTATAGATCCAGGGAGCGTACAGGCTACGTCTGCTTCTCAGTCCCACCTTGACTTACCAACACCCCTGATCCTTCCAGACTCAGCCACACCGTCCAGCTGGTTCCTCCTACGGGGATCTGCAGCTTCTCCGTTCTCATCACAATAATTCTGTGGTTTCATTCTCTAGTACGTCTAGTAGATAATAGGCGGCCAATGAATATATGAGCTAAAGGACACCAGGGCATCCTGCTCTGCCCTTTCTCCATCCATCACATCCCGCCATCCTTCTCCCTGCTAACACCCATGACAGCAGTGCCTAAGCTGCCCTCACCTGATCAACAGATGGACCCTGTCCAGTGAAGAGAACTTAGAGTTCCAAATGGTCAAAAAGTAAAACATTTCTACTTCGTTACTATCAGGTTTTATTTTGAGAGGTGAATGAAAGAACATCTGTTTATTTCATCCAGCTGTCAAAAGACACCTAAACAATAGGTACTGTTATTATTTTACAGAAAAAAAAAAAATCAAGACTTCAAGAGTTTAACTCCCCCAGAGTTACTTTATCACTTTATGAAGTGATAAAGACAGGATTTAAACCTCAGCACTTCTGACTCAGAAGTTGGAACTCTTAACCCCTCTATTTTATATTAAACTAGTATCTTTCTGTTTGTTGTTTCTTTCAGATTTGATGATAATGGCTACGTTAAAGATGTTGGAGCAAATTTCATAGTGTGGGAAATACATGGCAGGGATGACTATAGCTTTAATAATACTATGGCACAGGTATGGCATCTTTGGATTTAACCAGAATTTAGCATGCAACTAGACAATGTCTTTCTGTTTTAAATTTATAAATTAGCAATCTAAGGCAAATAGAATAAGGCAGCAGTGGGTAGGAAAAAAATCACCTCTAGATTAAATTATATGGCTACTCAAATTCATTTATGAAAAAAAGAAGTTGTTGTCACATAAGACAGACATAAAGGGGTCAGAAAAAATAAAATAACATTTATAGTAGGATGACGCAACTCTGAGTCTTCTTTTCTCTCCAAACTGTATTCAGTGCTTGAGTATTTATGGGTCTGCCTTTGGCTTTAGGACATTTATCACTTTTGCACTAAGTCAAATGGACACTCTGGGCTTCGTCTCACTCGGCTTCTCAGCATCATTTGACCCCGCTGACTTTGACTTCAATGTCCCTACGCTCTGCTGATTTCCTTCCACCCTCCATGACGGGTTGCTCTGGGCTTCCTTGGCGAATCTCCCTTATTCTGCCCTTTCACTTTGTAGGCCACAGCACAGTGTTCTTACCACTCCCAGTCAACACGTTTCCCCTCCCTGTGTGGGCCTTTCTGCCCTGAGGACCTCCTGTCATGATGGGGCCTCCTTAGAAGTTACCAGCACTGATTTCTAATATTCCCCATAGATTTCACTCAGAAAAAAAAAAAACAGGGATGGCTCTTTCCAAAGTAATGTTCTTATCTACCAGACACCTTAATCATCCAGAAGTATAACCCACTTAGATGGCAGCCAAGAGAACTGAGTTCCACCTGCCACTCCCCAGAGTATTGCAAGAATTCTTTCTTTTGTTTTTTGTTTTTGTTTTTGTTTTTTTAAGAGTCTCGCTCTGTTGCCCAGGCTGGAGTGCAGTGGTGCAATCTCAGCACACTGCAACTATAGCAGCCCCCATTAAAACTACATTTAAGGACGGGGCATGGTGGCTCACACCTATAATCCCAGCACTTTGGGAGGTTGAAGCGGGACGATCGCTTGAGCCTAGGAGTTTGAGACCAGCCTGGGCAACATAGTGGAACCTCTTCTCCACACACACACAAATTTTGAATTAGCCTGGTGTGGTGGTGCACACCTATAGTCCCAGCTACTCAGGAGGTTGAGATGGGAGGATCGCTTGAACCCAGAAGGTCAAGGCTGCAGTCAGCTGTGATCATGCCACTGCATTCCACCCTGGGTGACAGGGCAAGATCCTGCCTCAAAAAAAAAAAAAATGCATTTCAGTTCAAACAGTTTACTCTCTGACCTCAACCCCCAATCCTTTAGCTCTCTCATTGTTATTCACACTACTCCAGACTCCTACTTTGTCTCACGCAACCCGGCCATCTGCTGTATTGAACCCTCTACTTTCTCCTTCTCTCTCTCTCTCGTTTCCTCCCTTCCCTTCCTATCCAGCGTGAGCTCCATAGTTCAATTCTCCAGCACCATCTTGCCAATATCGATTTCTCTGTGTCTCTATCTCTATCTCATTTTTCCCAGTATTCTTTCTGCCTGCTGTTACGGCAGCTTGAAACACCCATCTTTCTGCTTTATCCATGCCTGTATCTGAGTTGCTCAATTCCTATCTTGGAGCTGATCACTTTCAGAAAAAAATTACAGCACTTTGGGAGGCTGAGGTAGGCAGTCACTTGAGGTCAACTCCAAGACCAGCCTGGCCAACATGGTGAAACCCTGTCTCTACTAAAAATACAAAAATTAGCCGAGTGTGGTAGCATGCGCCTGTAATCCCAGCTACTCAGGAGGCCGAGGCAGGAGAATCATTTGAACCCAGGAAATGGAGGTTGCTATCAGCTGAGATCGTACCACTGCACTCCAACCTGGGCAACACAGCAAGATTCTGTCTCTAAACAAATAAATAAATAAATAAATCTTAGAAAATTATGAATAGATAGAAACATCCTTCACCTATTGAAATATAGATATAAAAATTTTAGCAAACATTATATTTAATGGTAAAAATTTGAAAACTTTCACTTGGAAATTAGGAACAAAACAAGGATGGCCGTTGTCACCACTTCTTTTTTTTTTTTTTTTTTTTTGTTAGAGACAGAGTCACCCAGGCTGGAGTGCAGTGGCGTAATCTTGGCTCACTGCAACCTCTGCCTCCCAGGTTCAAGCAATTCTCCTGCCTCAGCCTCCCGAGTAGCCGGGGTTACAGGCACACGCCACCACACCCAGCTAATTATTATATTTTTAGTAGAGATAGGGTTTCACTGTGTTGGCCAGGCTGGTCTCAAACTCCTGACCTCTGGTGTTATCACCACTTCTATGCAACACTATTCCTGAAGATCTTTGTAATAAGAAAAAAATAATAAAAACAAATAAAAGGTATAAGAATGGGAAAGAAAAACATAAAACTGTCATATTCACGGATGACACAACTGTTCATGTGAAACAATTAGAATTAATAAGTGAGTTTAGAAATTCTCCCAGCCAAGCACATGCCTGTAATCCCAACACTTTCGGAGGCTGAGGCAGGAAGATGGCTTGAGGCCAGGAGTTCGAGGCCAGCCATGGCAACATAGCGAAGCTCCATCTCTACAAAAATTAAAAAACTAAAAGTTAGCCAGGCATGCTGGCACACACCTGTAGTCCTAGGTACTCAAGAGGCTGAGGCAGGAGGATCACTTGAGCCCAGGAGCTCGAGGCTGCAGTGAGCTCTGATCTCTGCACTGCAGCCTGTGCAACAGAGTGAGACTATCTCAAAACAAAATTCTCTCAACACAAGATCGATACACAAAAAATCAATTGTCAATTATTCCTCTGTTTACCAGCCAACATTTAAATAATAAAAGTTTTAAAAAGACAAAATTTTCAATAGCAACGAAACATTAAATACTTAGGAATAAGTTGATATGGAAACTTCTACCTCCCCACATATATATGCAATCTTTTGACAGAGTGGTTGTTTACATGAAGCACAGACATGGAAGTCAATGATTGAACTTAACAAGCACCTCCCCCTAGAAGAAGTCTGGGGCCCTGAGGTAAGAGACACATTGCCTTGCAAATTGTTTATTTGGAATAACTCATCTGGCATTTTGCTCTTAACAAAAACTTGATAGAAACATTTTGGATTTAAATTTGTTTGGGTAAACCAAATCCTATTTTTATATTGTATTATGGTATATTTAAAATGCTTCATCTTAATTTGTTTGATCTTTTGTTGGTTCTGTGTCGCTATTTTAATTTTCACTGCTGTAAATATGTGTTTGCAGATTATTAAATATCTGTTAAACATGTGAAAGCATCAAGAGTGAGTCTTTTTAAAGACTACCTAGCTCCCTTACTTCCTCAGTCTTTACCGAAAAGTCAGGTCATTGATGAGGACTTCCCTGGCCACCATACGGAAAAACTTAACCTTCACTTTCATGATAGCCCATATTTGTCCCTCTCTATTTTCTTTCCTTTTTTTTTTTTTTTTTTTTTGAGACGGAGTCTCTCTCTGTTGCCTAGGCTGCTACGCTGGAGTGCAGTGGCACAATCTCAGCTCACTGCAAGCTCTGCCTCCTGGTTTCAAGCAATTCTCCTGCCTCAGCCTCCTGAGTAGCTGGAACTACAGGCGTGTGCCACCATCCCCGGCTAATTTTTGTGTTTTCAGTAGAGACGGGGTTTCACCATGTTGGCCAGGCTGGTTTCAACTCCTGACCTCAAGTGATCCACCTGCCTCAGCCTCCCAAAGTGCTGGGATTACAGGCTTGAGTCACCACACCCAGCCTCCCTCCCCTATTTAATCTCATTAGCGTTTATAACTATGACACGTTACATAGCCTACTTTCAAAATCTTGTTTATTTTCTAGCTCCCTTACTAGAATGTAAGCTCCATGAGGGAAATTTTGTTTTGTTCACTGCATCTGATGCATTGTAGGTGCTCATTAAATATTTGTGGACCAAATTAATTCATTCTAGATCATATGCCTATTATAAAGAGTACTTTTCTACTATTTAAAAATCATAAGGGGGCCAGGCACGGTGGCTCACACCTGTAATCCTAACACTTTCGGAGGCCAAGGCGGGTGGATCACTTGAGCCCAGGAGTTCAAGACCAGTCTGGGCAACATGGTAAGACCCCATCTCTACAAAAATTAAAAAAAAAAAAAAAATAGCTGGGCACGGTGGTGCATGCCTGTAGTTCCAGCTACTCAGGAAGCTGAGGTGGGAGGATCACTTGAGCCCCAGTGGCTGAGGTTGCAGTGAGCCATGATCACGCCTCTGCATTCCAGCCGGGGTGACACAGTGAGACCTTGTCTCAAAAAAGAAAAAAGATCAAATTAAAAAATAAAAATCATAAGGAATTAAACTGGTAATTAAATCAGTTAAAAGAAAACTTATCCTCCTGATTTTTCGTTGAAGGACATCCAGGGGTCTGGAGTTAGGGATAGGTATAAATGATAGGTGAGGATGATATCCCCATATCTGACAAAAGGCACCTAAATATTCTAAGATTCTGCCGAAATAACATACTCCAAAGAAGCAGTGAGCTCACTGGGTAATTGACAACCATGAAGCCTGCCGCAATCGGTATGATACGGTACAATGGTTCTCAAACTTGAGCGTACATCACAATCGCCAAGAGACCTTGTTAAAGTAGATGGCTGAGTCCCGCTCCCAGAGCTTCTGATTCAGCAGGTCTTGGGTGGGGCCCAAAAATTTGCACCTTGACGATACTGATATGCTGATCTGGGGACTGTTGAAGAACAATTGAAATGGTAGCGTACAGTCTAGAAAGACTCTGGAGTGCCCACGCCAGGCCCTACATACTCGATTCTACTGCATGAGAAACTTAAAGCTCCTCACTGAAAGGGTGAATTCAGTCTGAAGTCCGAATAGAACAGAAAGCAGGTACCTGCAAAGACCAGTTATGTCCTCGTGAATAAGGCTACTCTCACTGACGGGTGTCATTATTACGTTGTATCTTAACTCAACATGGCAATCAGGGCTGCTTTCTTCCTGAAACATATACCTGCAACGAAATAGAAAGCCTTCCGGTCATTGGAGCCACACTGATTGCTACATAGTCCTTCTGATTCTAGAAGGATGAATGACGCCTACATTTAAAAAAAAAAAAAATCAGGGAAGTAGCTCTGGGGACTGTACATTCTTAGGGAAAACACTGAAGGACTCATAAGCAAAAGTGGCATTTTCACAGGTTCTCCTGGTAAGGTTGGAGGTTGAGAAGGAAAGGGAGAATATGGGTACTGACTGCTTGTCTACATCCACACAATACAGAATCGGATTTGAGTTTCTCCAAGTGGCTGAAGATACTAGACAGGGAAGTCCTTGGCTAAAAAGGCTAAAAATGGAGTATAATGCATGAGGCTAGGGGAGATTTGTTTTTTCTTTTCCTTTTTTTTTTTTTTTTTTTGAGACAGAGTTTCACTCTTATTGCCCAGGTTAGAGTGCAATGGCACAATCTCAGCTCACTGCAACCTCCACCTCCCAGGTTCAAGCAGTTCTCCTGCCTCAGCCTCCCAAGTAGCCGGGATTACAGGGACGTGCCACCACGCCTGGCTAATTTTGTATTTTTAGTAGAGTCAGGGTTTCACCGTGTTGGCCAGGCTGGTCTCGAACTCCTGACCTCAGGTGATCCACCCGCCTTAGCCTCCCAAAGTGGTGCTGGGATTTACAGGCATGAGCCACCGCGCCCAGCCAGGAGATTTGTTTTCTAAGAGGCTGGGTGGTTTGATCAAGAGGGCTTTCACATGAAAAAAGAAGGGGGAAAAAACAATAATGGCAAGGGACGGGGGAGTTTTAATAATGTAACAGGAAATATCAGGCAGTGATATCTTTCTGGCAGCGACACAGAAAAAGAAGCAAGAGTCAGCAGGTATCATCATTCACATTAGGAAATAACGAAATAGGAAACAATATAAATATTCCTGCGTGTCTATATACAAAAATACATAATGACACAAGGCTATTAAGTCTTTGCTAGCAATGCTTTGTTGTATGATATATGCACAGCGTCTGAACATATTTGGAATATACCACGTCCTTTTCCAATTAAGTTCATGGACCTATGTATTAACTAACTTGGTAAGACAAGTTTCACAGTTTATTTTTGACCTGGAAGAACGCTTCACCAAAAAATATAAGGTATTTTATATTTTCAAGTGGGGATACATTAAAAAATGAGTCTTTTACTTATTTTTCATTAACCCAACATATTGTTTCATAAAAGTGCTACAGACCACAATGGCAGAAAGGTAGACAAAGGCAAGAAATGCTAGAAAAAACAGATTTTTCAAAAAGCAATGTCAAAATGATTTTTGGAGTTTATCGAGACATATAGTAATATTTTCAAATTAAATATAATCAAGAGTTTTAGGGATGCCGCTTATGATTAAAATGTAATTATAGAATAATTCACCTACATAAAATAAAATGACCTGCTAAGAAGGGAAATAGAGGAATTTTCAGTGAGAAGGAATTATTCAGCCTTTATCTCTCCCCTTAGAATAACTAGTCCTGGTCTGTGTCCATTGAGGCTTCTGTTCCTAAGTTCCCACTCCTGAAGCTGGCCTTTTATCAAACGAAGGATGCAGTGGCCTATACACAAGAATCCTTCAAAAATCCTTCCCTGGATGATTAGTCAGTTCTGGTAGTGTGTTTTGAATTTTTGTCCCTTCCAAAACTCATGTGAAAATTCCATCTCCAATGTGGCAGCATTGAGAGGGGGAGCCTTGAAGAGGTGATTGGATGATGAAGGCAGAACCCCCAAATGTGGATTAATCCATTCACAGATTCATGGATTAACGGGATAATGGATTCGTGGGTTTCATGGGAGTGGGACTGGCAGCTTTATAAGAACAGGAAGAGAGACCTGAGCTGTCATGCTCCGCCCCCTTGCCATGTGATGTCCTGTGACACTTTGGGACTGTGCAGAGTCCCCACTAGGAAGATGGCCCTCAGATGCAACCCTTCAACCTTGGACTTCTCAGCCTCCTTGGAAAGGCATGAATTCCTTTTCCTTATAAATCACTCCGTTTCAAGTATTCTGTTATAAGCAACAGAAAACAAACTAACACACAGTGAAAGCCTCCTCAGCTCAGCACAGGTTGCTCAAGCTGTGTTCCTGGAGCTTCTGCAGCTGGCACCACCCTGCACGTGAGTCAGTCTCCTGAGTCCCTCCCCTGCTGCCTGGGGGTTTCCTTCCCGGAAAGATGCCACAGACGGGGCAGGTATGGCAACATGGGCATGCAACACATTTAGATTCTTTATAATGACTCTAACTGAAGCCAAAGGATCTATGGCAAGTCTGTTTTCTCCGAAAATTCCTTGACAGTACAGGTCCATACAACTCTACGCACAACAAAACTCTGTCCATCTGGTGATCTCCTCCTTTGCTTTTTATACAAATATCTTCCAGACTTTTCCCAGAGGTCTGTCAAAGTAGAGCTGGACACATGTGTTCCCTGTCCCTGGTTACTATTTACTTCCTCTGCTCTTTCACATCACAGTTTCATTAACCCGAGGAGGGAACCCACAGCCAAGGCAACCAGCCAGGGGCGTACACACAGCCGAGTATCAAGTGGGCCTTCTAATCCATTTAGTCAGACTGGGTTTTTGGCTCTACTCATACTTGTGGTTACCAGAATATAAATGGTAAGCCAACTTCTCCTCCTGATCTTTTTTTTTTTTAATTAATTTTTTATTTCCATTTTTACCATGTAATATATGCATGTAAAACTCCTCCTCATCTTGATGGCCTATGCATATTACTCTGAACTCAGTCATGTAACATGTTACATTTTTTTCTGGAATGCATTTTAGCCTAAAATTTTATTACTCCCAACAATTGTCCTTCAGCCTGGCTGGGGCACTGGCACCCTGATGAACGACCTCTAAACATTCCTCTCATTGTTGTAGCCCTCATTATTAATTCATATTCCTGGGAGATAACTTGGATTGGTAGAGTTGCCCTGCCACCACCTCAGTTATGTCCTGGGGTTGGGAGCAAAAGAATCTGTGCCTGTCAGCTTCTGGAATGAAAGGTGGGGACTTGGAATTACCCTCACTCTGATGATATCCAAGAGGAATCAGCATTCTATTAAAAATGATGATGGACTCTGGACAGACAGAAAAAAAAAAGACAAATATCCACAAACATTGCTCTCAGGAAGAGGTGCTACTGGAATTCTTTAATTAAAGTTATACTGTGAAATTAGCTACAGACTTTGATGACTATTTCATCTCCTAGAATAAATGAAGAATACAGTCATACATCACTTAACAATGGGAACATGTTCTGAGAAATGCTTCGTTAGGCAATTCTGTCATTATGCAAACATCATAGAGGGTACTTACACAAACATAGGCAGTGTAGCCTACTATATAACTAGGCTATGATAGAGCCTGTTGCTCCCAGGCTGCAAACATGAACAGCACATTACTATACTGAATAATGTCAGGAAATGGTAAGTATTTGTGCAATAGGAATTTTTCAGCTCCATTGTAATCTTATGGGACCACTATTGTATATGTGTTCTGTCAGTGACCGAAACATTGCTATGCAGTACACGACTGTAATTGATTATTGGAATGGAAGTAATAGTATGTAGGATATGTCTGTATCCTCACATTTCATGATATCCAGGTAAGTAAGGGCAAGCATAATCAGAATTGTACCTCACATCTGAATAAAACAGTTTTCAAAAATTTCAGGCCAAGTATTGTGGCTCATACCTGTAATCCCAGCACTTTGGGAGGCTGAGGTGGGAGGATTGCTTAAGTCCAGAAGTTTGAGAGAAATCTGGGCAACATAGTGAGACGCCCATCTCCTTTAAAAAAAAAAAAAAAAAAAGGTAAAAAAATTAGCCAAGCTTGGTGGCACATGCCTATAGTCCCAGCTTCTAGGGAGGCTGAGGCAGGAAGATTGCTTGAGCCTGGGAGATCGAAGCTTCCGTGAGCTGTGATCATGCCACTGAACTCCAGCCTGGGTGACAGAGCGAGACTCCATCCCTAAAAACAAAACAAAACACACATTAATTCAATAAATGTATCTTGACTACCGTGTGCCAGACTGAGGATATAGCAGTATGCAGTAAGCTTCCCTCTAGAGCTTACCATTATTGCCATCTAATCATGATAACATTTTCATCCACGGAGTTGCCATGAGGAAGTCTCTTTGAGACTGTGCAAGAGCTGATTCATCACAAAGCTCTACTGACTAGAAAGTTGTTCGTGAAGGAGGAATGTTTCAAGATATGTAGAAAAAAGAAAAATACCATTGTCTTAGTACATGTTGTACTGCTATAACAGAATGTCAGAGGCTGGGCAATCTATAAAAATAGAAATTGATTGGTTCATGATTCTGGAGGGTGGGAAGTCCAAGATCAAGGAGCTGGCATCTGGTGAGGGCCTTCCTGCTGCATCATCAGATGGCAGAAGGCAAAAGGAGAGAGAGGGTGAGGGCGAGTGAGAGGCCAGGCAAGGCGGGCTGAACTCATCCTTTTATAAGCAGCCCACTCCACGATAACGGCATTAACTCATTGATGAAGGTAGCGCCCCTGTGATCCAAACCCCTGGTTGGCCCCGTTAGACCTCACTTCTCATCTCAACTTTTGGGATCAAGTTTCCAACACGTGAGCTTTGAGGGATGCATCCAAACCATGCAACCTTGAAGGATGTTGATAGACAAAAGCTCAGACACATCCAAAGTAATGACCTTGTAAGGCTTCCTGTTTCCTTCAGATGAGAAGCTTTCAGAGAGCAAGAATGGTAAAGGAAGAGTCCTTTAAGTAGGGTGTGAAAACATACAGGATCTAAAAGAACCCAGAAGCAATGCCATGTAATAGTAAGATCAGGTATCTGCAAGTTTTAATAATCATTTGCTTTCATTGCGTTTGTTTTAACAGAGTAACCTTTAAAAATACAGGCTTGTTTCATCTGTGTTTTTTAAAAGGCAGGCAGGAGAGAGTTTGTATCTTGAGACCCATAGAAAGACATGGTAATGGTAATGGGGCTAAATGAAGATCCTAGGGGAAGATAAAAACCCAAGGATGTACGATCTTGACTGTTGTGTCTGTACCTTGTGATCGAAATCGTTTCTGTTCCCACTTAAGCATCTTTGGAGCATTTTGTATTTTGTTGATTTAGAAAAATAATATGCTTACATATTCTCAACACTCTAATTTAATTGTTTATAAATACATTTGCTTTCACTAAGCATCACTTTTTATCAAATTTTAACCCAGTGTAACTCTTAAAAGGCTATATAGAGCACTACAGTGGTAAAATAGAAGGGAATAGCCATTACATCTCTAAATAAGTTTTCAAGATAAATGAGACTATAATTTTGCTTATCAGAGTCATAAAATGACCTTAAAATTTTTGTCTTTGTTTCTTGTTCAGAACTATATACACTGTTTTTCTTATGCTATGGGAAAACCAGGAGACTTAAATCAACCATACGAGATTATCAACAGTTCTAATGGCAACCATATATTTTGGCCCCTGGGCCATTCTGGAATGTATGTATTTCGTGTGAAGATCCTGGATCCAAACTATAGGTGAATATATGTGTTACTGTAATAGTGTTAGCATTAGTTCTTCAAAATGAAATCTTCATTTTTTTAATTTGATGCATCCTATACATTCAATCATTGTTATTCTTGTTATTTACATATTTGCTTTTTCATTTTGTAGCAATCGCATGAAACATTCTATGTGGGTAGAAGATTTTATGTTAAGTGTTAATTAAATTAATCAATTTACAGTTACATTCTGAGGACTTTCCTGGGTTCAGTTGCCATGAAAGATCCAAATATAAGCACAGTCTCATCCTTCAAGGTATTTACAATTAAGCTGCCTGGAGAAGGAGGAGTGGGGGGAGGGGTACACATAAAAGCCAAGAAAAGTTAAATCAGAGCAAAATACAGGAGATATTTTTCAAATATAATTATTTGCATTATTGACAGGCACAATAGTAATTCAGAGATGGGAAAGATTAATGCTCTTTTGAGCAGTAAAAGAAAACTTTCTGGGGAACACAGAACATCAGTAGAATTTACGTTGCCAGAAGACTGGGACAGAGGCTTCCAGTGAAAGAAATCACACTGATAACGGAATGCAGCTACATGTTAGCAAAAGGTTAGCATATTGTCTATGGCTTGTGGAGTCACAAAGGAAGGCAAAAAGTGCCCTGAATGAGGAAGGTAGAAAACAAAGGACGGAGACAAACTTACAACAATTCATAATGTTTAAGTAAATTTCAGCCCATGTCCTAGAGACCTTCATTAGTGTCTTCACAAGGAAAGCGGTGTGATGAAAGCATAGTTCAAGGGAAATTAGCCTGAGAATAGCATAAAGAATGGTACGGAAGAAAAACAGGCCAGGCGCGGTGGCTCACATCTGTAATCCCAGCACTCTGGGAGGCTGAGGCGGGAGGATCACCTGAGGTTGGGAATTTGAGACTAGCTTGACCAACAAGGAGAAACCCCGTTTCCACTAAAATACAAAATTAGCCGGGCGTGGTGGCGCATGCCTATAATCCCAGCTACTCGGAAGGCTGAGGCAGGAGAATTGCTTGAGCCCGGGAGCCAGAGGTTGCGGTGAGCTGAGATTGCGCCATTGCACTCCAGGCTGGGCAACAAGAGTGAAACTCCCTCTCAAAAAAATAAAATTAAAATTAAAGTAAAAATAAACTCTACATGGATAATGGAGAAGAGTGACATTAACAAGGAAAGAGGTCAAAGGAAGGCCTAGTGGCAGTAAGAATGGAAAGAAGGGAAAAAAGAGTCTGATGGCGAGAGATTATATCAACATAACGTGGCAAGTAAAAAAGTACTCGATATAGTTTCATGTTTTCTAGACCAGGTGATTAAAATAATGGTATTTCCTTTGACCACAATAGGTAATGGGGTGGTTTTACTTTGGGTGAGGTGTTGAGATAAGAGTTCTGACTTTGAATTTGAGAGGACAGTGAGATATCTAGGTGAAGATGTCCTATCAACAGTTAAGATTTCTAATCTCAGCCCGGAGTGGAAAGGAAGAGCTGATGATAAAAAGTTAACAATACAGATGTGGGTACCTTCTATGGGGATTCAAGGAGTGTACATAAGTTAGCTGACTGATTATAAATAGAGAATGGAAGGGCTTTAGGGGACACCCACTGTTAAGGAATTTGGGGTGATGAGGAAGGGGCAGACCAGTGAGTTATTCAAATAAAAGAAAAATGAAGACAAAAATAGAAAGGTAATTTTTAAAAATGCAGTAAAACAGGATATTTAAAGGTGACTGTCACTAACAGAGATGTCCCAAACATGTTCTAAAATCATGATTATCAATGCAGGATTTGAAAAGAGGGTGTCTCAAAACTGGTTATTTCCACTATTAGCCTCTAAGCTATTCAAAGGCACCTTCGAAAGAAGGCTGGGAGTTCATAAGAAAGGCTAACAGAGAGGATTTCTTCTAGGAGACTTTTCCGAATGCCATGGGGACAAGAATGCTTCCCCACAAGTAAGAGGGGGCTTCAGAAAACTACTCAGGGAAACTAACATGGGCCTCCTGGTTTGGGGATGGGGGAACAAGTATTATGCCTAATTCTCATCTAGAAAGTTGGAAGGTAAGAGGATGCCTACAGGTGCACTGACAACAGGAGACATTAAATGGGTCTAAAAAACTGATATTTTATAGTGATATGAGGTATCATCCATAAGGAAGATAAAATATTCATGAATTTTATGTACCCAACAAAAAGCCAGACAATACATGAGACTAAAACTATTAGAAACAGGGTAAGAATATGACAAAAACACAGTTTTATTAGGAGACTTTAATATATCTTTCTCAGAATTTGATAGATCAAGTAGTCATAAAATAGATAAGCAAGTGGAGAATGTGAATAAAATTATTAATTAACCCAAGTCAAGAGATAAGTAAAGTGGAGTCTTGGCTTATCTAGGAATTAGGATCTAAAGTCAGTTTGTAAGGATAATATTGTATGTGGCCAAAATTACTTTTGATTTCTTATAAACGGTGTCATGCTAGAAACTGAAATAGCATCTCTCAGTGAGTCCAGTAGAGCCAGTAGTTCCACCAACATTTCAACAGATCTTTTGTTTTGTCCCAGTTGAAATACTTGATCCACATTTTAAGCCATGTGGTAGAAAAAATGGGTGCTGTTTGTCTTTTAACACTAGAATCATCTTTGTTGTGTAAGATGTTCACATGTGAAAGGCTCAGCAGAACTAAGACCAACTATGAAAAGGGAAGATTCCAGTTTCCCATCTCTCATTCACTTCAGAATAGAAGCACGTTGAGTGGGTAGTGGGGAGGATCTGCCGCATCTTACAATGCCTGCAGAGCACACACATTCTCTCCCAGTGCCTAGGGAGACACTATAAGTGACAATAATCTTATGGTGAACCAAAAATAAAATTTTAACAAGTGAAAGAACATCATTTTATAGGCTACAATTCAGGCTAGAATCTAAAAAATATAAATAGCATTATATTTCTTACAATATGACAGATACAGTGTTCAGGGAAAGCCTTTCCTGCACAGTACATTTAACACACATACACCTTTTAAATGCATGGCCACATGGATGGGAAACTGAGGGAATTATTTGTAGGCCAGAAATTCCGAAAAAGTGCAAATTCATTACATCCTATTGGAGTTATCTAAAGACGCTCTATCCTCCCTAGGGTTATCTGCGTATCCCTAGTGACCTGGATCACAAGGCAACATGTAGGAGAAAGGAGAACAAGTGTGGGGCCCTAGCAGAGATGGAGAGTAGATCAAAGAACCTAAGGCTTTGAAGGGCAGAATCCTTAGGGAAGATGGCAAGAATACATGCCTGAATCAATCCTGGCTCCAGATTTAAAAAAATAAAATAAAATTATTCCCTAAGAGTTTTAACTACAAATGTACACTGAATAGATTTAAGCCTGGATTTCATATTAGCTGACTGTCTAAAAAGAATAATCTAGCCACAAATTTAAAGTGGCCCCAGCCTATGAGTGCCTCCAATATGCTCAGCAGAAGCAAATGTATACCCCCCCTCTGGAGGACTGTGCTTTAAGCTCAAGCCTCAGAAAATTCCCAAAGGAAAAGCACCAACCAACAAAACATAAGAGAAGAAGAAATCATGAACAAGGGTCAACAGAAACAACAATCCACAAAACCAACCTACAAAGCTTCCAATATTGGGTTTATTACATACAGAATACAAAATATGTAAGCTTAAATGCTGAAGTGTATTTACAAGAGAGCTCTGAAAGTACAATGAAAGAAGAAACTATCCAAGCTGACCAGAAGACCTGGAAAGAAACAGAGAAAATTTCTAAAAACAAAAAATATAATCAACTTAACTAAAACCTCAATACACAGATTAAACAAAAGACGACATTCACGAAAAGAAAATTAGTCAATGGAAAGAACAAATGTCCTCGACAGTCCACATCCTCATTTACTTTTCCAAAAAACTTCAACTTCCAAATATCTCCACCTACCATAGTGTCATTAACCCTACATAGTCACAAATGTACTTATTAGCCCCCCAAAAGAGAACAAACTGAAGTCTCACAGCTAGCCCCAAGTCCAAAGTCTGAATGATACACAGGCCTCCTTTAATTTTGTCATGATCCTGCCTTCCTATTCTGTACCCTGTGGCCTTTATGGTGGCAGAGTTTACCACTACCAACACACCTTACATAAAAGAGCAGGGGAAATGGGAGAAAGAAAGATCAGTTCAAATAGATGACAGCTAGGTAGAAAATAAGTACAGATACTGTATTCCTAGTATCTACATGTGATCATGAAGCTATAGTTAGTATTTTTTATTTTCTCCATTTTCTAATCTATGTTCACTATGTCTTTAGCCAGTATTTCAGGTTTATTTCCTAGTAGAATAACCTTAATTTTCTGTGTGTGTGTGGTTTTTTTTGTTTTTGTTTTTTGTTTGTTTTGTTTTGAGACAGGGTCTCACTCTGTCACCCAGGCTGGAGTGCAGTGGCGTGATCTCAGTTCACTGCAACCTCCACCTCCCGGGTTCAAGAGATTCTCCTGCTTCAGCCTCCTAAGTAGCTGGGATTACAGACATGTGCCAACACGCCTGGCTAATTTTTGTATTTTTAGTAGAGACAGGGTTTCACCATGTTGGCCAGGCTGTCAATTTTCACTACTAAGGAATCTGAGCTCTTAGCAATCCCTATCTGTACATTCCTGGGGCCATAAGTGAAATCGTGAAATTCCACTCCCAGTTCCATCACTTGGTTCTTAGATTCCCATATTCTGGCTGTGGGAGAAACACCTCAAAATCTTACTCACTGACGAAAGTATTTACTTCATTGAAAGAGAATTCCCCAACCTCACAGATAACCTTTCCTGCTAGCTTCACAGCTTTACAATATAATCATCCATACCAGAGCACTTCTGCGAGTAAAATAAAGCTTTATTAACATTTACACCCAAGCAGCAGGTGTAATACCAAAACTGTCCTAGGTAGCCAGTAATTATGGTTACCCTCATAATAAATAGCAGCCTTAAAAGTCCATGCTACTATTCTGTGAGGCCAGTGAATTACATGTGTATCAGCCCTTTGCCTTATTTTTTTTTTCTTTTTTTTTTTTTTTTTGAGACTGAGTCTTGCTCTGTCACCCAGGCTGAAGTGCAGTGCAGTGCCATGATTTCAGTTCACTGCAACCTCCACCTCCCAGATTCAAGCTATTCTCATGCCTCAGCCTCCCAAGTAGCTGAGACTACAGGCACCCACCACCACACCTGTTTAATTTTTATATTTTTAGTATAGATGAGGTTTTGCCATGCTGGCCAGGCTGGTCTCGAACTCCTGACCTCGGGTGATCTGCCCACCTTGGCCTCCCAGAGTGCTAGGATTACAGGTGTGAGCCACCACCTCGCTGCCTTCTTTTGCTATAAAATGAGTTCCTTGGCTAGAAGCAATCTTGTGGGGATAACATGAAAATACACATGACGCTCGTTATATCCCTGTGTGGTGTTGCAGGCAGAGGCTTTGTAGAAAAGGCAAATTCAAATCCCAGAATTGTCACAGAAAGAATAAATCACTGTCCCCTCCATGCCATAATCAACCTGTCACCAGATGGCTGTCTGATACCTCTGGATTCACACACACAGAAGGCTTTGGTTGTTGCTGCCACTGCCAAATATAGGCACACCCCAGAGATACTGTAGGTTTAGTTCCAGACCCCCACAGTAAAGCGAGTCATGTGAATTTTTTGGTTTCCCAATGCGTACAAATCTTATGTTTACACTATACTGTAGCCTATTAAGTGTGCAACAGCATTGCACATTGTGTAAAAAATATATAACTAGCTTAATTTTAAAAATACTTTATTGCTAAAAAATACCAACAATCATCTGCACTTTTAGCAAGTCATAATCTTTTTGTTGGTGGAAGGTCTTGCCTCAGTGTTGATGGATGCTGACTAATTGGGGTGGTGGTTGCTGAAGGTTGGGGTGGCTGTGGCAGTTTCTTAAAATAAGGCAACAGTGAACTTTGCTGCAACCATTCCTTTCATGAGAGATTTCAATGTAGCACGCCATGCTGTTTGGCAGCACTTTACACACAGTGGAACTTTCAAAACTGCAGTCAGTCCTCTCAAATCTTGCCACTGCTTTATCAACTAAACGTATGTAATATGATAAACACTTTGTTATTTCAACAGTATTTACAGCAACTTCACCAGGAGTAGATCTGATCTCAAGAAAGCACCGCTGGGCGCGGTGGCTCACGCCTGTAATCCTAGCACTTTGGGAGGCACAGGCAGGTGGATCACTTGAAGTCAGGAGTTCGAGACCAGCCTGAATGGCGAAAATCCATCTCTGCTAAAAATACCAAAAATTAGCCAGGTTTGGTGGTGGGCGCCTGTAACCCTACCTACTTGGGAGGCTGAGGCAGGAGAATCGCTTGAACCCGGGAGGTGGAGGTTGCAGTGAGCCGAGATTGCGCCATTGCACTCTGGCCTAGGCGACAGAGCAAGAGTCCATCAAAGAAAAAGAAAAAAAAGAAAGAAACCACTTTCTTTGCTCATTTATGAGAAGCAAAGCACTATCATCCATTCAAGTTTCATCATGACATTGTGGCAATTCAGTTCCATCTTCAGACCCCACTTCTAATTCTACCTCTCTTGCTATTTTTGCCACATCTGCAGTGATTTCCTCCACTGAAGTCTTGAGTCCCTCAAAGCCATCATGAGGGTTAGAGTCAACTTCTTCCAAACTCCTGCTAATGTTGATATTTTTACCTTCTCCCATGATCATGAATGTTCTCGGTGGCATCTAGAATGGTGAATACTTTCCAGGTTTTCAATTGATTTTGTCCAGATACATCAGAGGATTTACTATCCATGGCAGCTATAGACTTATGAGATGTAATTCTTAAATAGTAAGACTTGGAAGTCAAACTTACTCATTGATCATGGGCTGCGGAATGAATATTGTGTTAGTAGGCATGATAGGCATGAAAACAACATTGATCTCCTTGAACATCTCCATCTGAGCTCTTGGGTGACCAGGTGCATTGCTGATGAGTAATAATATTTTGTTTTTTGGGGGGTTATTTTTATTATTATTATTTTTTTTTAGACAGAGTCTCGCTCTGTTGCCAGGCTGGAGTACAGTGGCGCGATCTCGGCTCACTGCAACCTCCACCTCCAGGGTTCAAGCGATTCTCCTGCCTCAGCCTCCCGAGTAACTAGGACTACAGGCATATGCCACCACACCCAGCTAATTTTTGTATTTTTAGTAGAGACGAGGTTTCACCATGTTGGCCAGGATGGTCTCGATCTCTTGACCTTGTGATCCACCCGCCTTGGCCTTCCAAAGTGCTGGGATTACAGGTATGAGCCACCACGCCCGGCCTATTTTTTTTTTTTAACTTTTTAAAATAAGAGAGAGGATCTGGTTCTGTTGCCCAATCTGGTTTCAAACTCCTGGGCTCAAGCAATCCTCCTGCCTCAGCCTCCCAAAGTACTGGGATTACAGGTGTGAGTCACCATGCCCAGCCAAGTAGTAATGTTTTGAGAGGAATCTTTTTTTTTTTTTTTCTGAGAGTAGGTCTCAACAGTGGGCTTAAAATAGTGAGTAAAGCATTCTGTAAACAGACATGCTGTCATCCAGGCTTTGTTATTCCACTTAAAGAGCACAAGCAGAGTAGACTTACCATACTTCTGAAGGGCCCTAGAATTTTTGGAATGGTAAATGAGTGCTGGCTTTAACTTAAAATCATCAGCTACATTAGCCCCTAACAAGAAAGTCAGCTTATCCTTTGAAGCTCTGAAGCCAGGTACTGATTTCTCTTCTCTAGCTGTGAAAGTTCTAGGTGAGGCCAGGCATGGTGGCTCACACCTGTAATCCCAGCACTTTGGGAGGCTGAGGTGGGTGATCGCCTGAGGTCAGGAGTTCGAGACCAGCCTGACCAACATTGTGAAACCATATCTCTACTAAAAATACAAAATTAGCCAGGTGTGGTGGTAGGCACCTGTAATCCCAGCTACCTGGGAGGCTGAGGCAGGAGACTCGCTTGAACCCAGGAGGTGGAGGTTGCAGTGAGCCAAGATCACGCCACTGCACTCCAGCCTGGGCAACAAGAGCAAAATTCCACCTCAAAAAAAAAACAAAAACAAAAAAAGAAAGTCCTAGATGGCATCTTCTTCCAACAGAAGTCTGCTTCATCCACACTGAAAATCTGTTGTGGAAGGTAGCCACCTTCATCAGTCATCTTAGCTAGATCTTCTGGATCATTGCTGCAGCCTCTCCATCAGCACCTGCTGCTTCGCCATGTAATTTTATGTTTTGCAGATGGCTTCTTTCCTTAAACCTCATAAATCAACCTCTTCTAGCTTCAAACCTTCCTTCTGCAGCTTCTTCACTTCTCTCAGCCTTCTAGAATTGAAGAGAGCTAGGACCTTGCTCTAAATTAGGCTTTGGTTTAAGGAATGTTGTGGCTGGTTTGATTATCTGTCCAGACCATTCAAACTTTCTCTATATCAGTAATAAGGCTGTTTCACTGTCTTACCATTCATGTGTTCACTAGAGTAGCACTTTTAATTTTCCTGCAGAAACTTTGCATTCACGATGTGGCTGTTGGTGCAAGAGGCCAAGCTTTCAGCCTATCTCAACTTTCAACATCCCTTCCTCACTAAGCTTAATCATTTCTAGCTTTTGATTTAGAGTGAGAGACATGTGCCTCTTCCTTTTACTTGAACACATAGAGGCTATTTTAAGGTTATTCATTGGCCTAATTTCAATATTGCTGTGTCTCAGGGAGTAGGGAGGCTGATTGGAGAGATGGGGGATGGAGGTCAGCGAGCAGTCAGAGCATACATAACATTAAGTCCACTATCGTATATGGTCGCAGTTCATGGTGCACCAGGACACTTTCAGTAGTAACATCAGAGATCACTGACCACAGATCCTATAACAGATAGAATAATAATGAAAAAGGCTGACACTTTGGGAGGCCAAAGCGAGATAATAGCTTGAAGCCAGGAGTTCAAGACCCACCTGGGCAACATAGTGAGATCTCATCACTACAACAATTTTTAAAAAAAATATTATCTGAGCATGGTGGCATGTGTCTGTAGTCCTACCTACTCAGAAGGCTAAGAGGGACGATCACTTGAGCCCAGAAGGTCAAGGCTGCAGAGAGCTGTGACTATGCCACTGCACTTCAGCCTGACGACAGAGCAAGACTCTGTTAAAAAAAAAAAAAAAACAGAAAAAAATGGCTCAAGCCTGTAATCCCAGCAAATTGGGAGGACAAAAAAAGCAAGCACATGTTTATAAAAATGGAAGGTTTGTGGTAATCCTGTGTTGAGCAAGTCTATTGGTACCATGCATAGTATCTGCGAAGCACAATAAAGTGAAACTCAACAAAACAAGGTATACCTGCATATGCTATTTCTCCTGATCCAGTTTCACTTTCCATGATTTCACTTACTTGTAATCAACAGTGGTCCAAAAATATGAGATGGAAAATTCCAGAAGTAAACAATTCATAGATTTTAAATTGCATGCCATTCTGAGCAACATGATGAAATGTAGCACTGTCCCACCTCGTCCAGCCTGGGATGTGAATGATCTCTGTCTAGTCCATCAGTGCTATGTGCACAACTTGCCCGATAGTCACTTAATAGCCATCCTGGCTATCAGATCCATTGTAGCGTTAAAGCAATACTGTTGTGTTCCCGTAACCCTTACTTTACTTTGTAATGGCCACAAAGTGCAAAAGTAGTGATTCTGTCATGTTGTTATAATTGTTCTGTTTTATTACTAGTTATTGTTCAGCTCTTACTGTGCCTCATTTATAAATTAAACTCTATCATACGTTTGTATGTATAGGAAAAACATAGTTATATGTAGGGTCTGGTACTATCCATGGTTTCCGGCATCTACTGGGGGTCTTGGAACTGTCCTCTGTGGATAAAGGGGGACTACTGTATGGTATTTTGTAGTGGTGGTATCCAGGCCATCCTTGGTAAGGGAAATCCGTGCTTATAAGGCCATCCTAGGCACCACAGCCACATTGTTTATGAGCCCATGAGCAAGCATTCGAGTAGCTGGGGAAAGAGGCCAACCATGTGGTGCTCAGGTGATAAGGTAAGAGCTTCCTCTCTAGTAAAGGTGTTTTGATAAACATTCACATAAAACCCCAAAATTCAGATATATTGGTCTCATTCTAAGAATTTCATCTACATGCTTTTCCCTCATATTTCTTCTCATCAACTCTTGTTTTTTCCAAGTCCTGGCCATGTCGCCACATATTTACCCCTGCCCGTGATTATGCCTCAGGCCACCTCTCCTATTAGGAAAAGTGGGAAAATTATCGTACTTGAAGATTTTTATGCTCGGAGGCCTTTTCTTCTCCACTGTTCCTCACGATTACATGTGGATGGAGCTATAGTGCCACAGCTGTCCACATCTGGATTCAGAGCAATCTGTAAATCTTTCTCGTATTTTTTTCTTTATAGTCAGTGGGGAACTCCCCACATCTAGGCAAACGGGAGCTGAGTCAGCTATTCACATGCTTATTTGTGCATTTCGGCATCCCAAGACCAGTTCTGTACTTACACTTCGTGACAGAGTTCATTTGAGCACTTTCGACTTCCTGGTGTTAGAGATAAGACTAACACTCAGCTATGAGAGGCAACCCAGGTTTCATGGTTACTTGGTGTTTGGGGGTCAGAAGTTCAGTTTCTGCCAGTAACTAAACCATGAGCTGTTTCTCAAGAGAACTGTTACTTGCCCAAGAGTACTTGCATTTGCTTCAAAACTGTAGAGGCATCTGCTGATATTCCCCCATCAGAACTTCCACAATCACACAGCCTCCTCATCTGCCACAGACATATCAAGCATCTTTAGATCTGTTAGGTCATAAGAGCGAGATCTCAGCCCTGTTTGCATCACCTGGACCATCTAGACAGGCTCTTCACCCTGGACCCCATTCTGGCTGACTTTCAGGTCCCTCTGCATCTTTGGAGAAGCACATCCAAATTATGGGTGGTATATGTTGCCTCCAAAATCCAAAGTGTGCCATAAAAAGGCACATCCCTTTCTTGTGGAAGAAGTATAAAAAGCAGGAACTTGTCTTTGACTCTCAACAGTGCATCATGTACCCCACAACTCGTGGGATTTCTCTCTCTCTTTTTTTTTTTTTTTTTTGGTAGGGACAAGGTCTTGCTATGTTGCCCAGCCTGGTCTTGAACTCCTTGCCTCAGTCAATCCTCCCAAAGTGCTGGGATTACAGGTGGGAGCCAGCAGACTTGGCCTTGTCTCCTTTATCTTTTGTTTTTGAGACACAGTCTTGGTCTGTGGTCCAGGCTGGAGTACAGTGGCGTGATCTCAGCTCAATGCAACCCCTGCCTCCCAAGCTCAAGCAATTCTTGTACCTCAGCCTCCCGAGTTGCTGGGATTCCAAGCATGCATCACCATGCCTGGCTAATTTTTGTATTTTTAGTAGAAACGGGATTTTGCCATGTTGGCCAAGCTGGTCTCAAACTCCTGACCTCAAGCAATCCACCTGCCTCAGTCTCCCAAACTGCTGGCATTACACCTGTAATGGCCACGACAAGGCCAGGACACTTGGCCTTGTCTCCTTTATCTTACTAATATATCTGCAGTATCTGCTACCTCCTGCCCTCCAGGTCATGTATCATCAGTATAGTGGACCAGCATGATGTTCTATAAGATGATGATAAAAACAAACTCCATGACAGCAGGATCATAGAGTGGATGTGGTCCTGAAGGAAGAAGGGAGGTGGATTACAGTATTCCCCCGGTGAAAGCAAACGGCCTCTGCTCCTTTCTGCCTGCTGGGTTTCTCGCCCAGGGCCACAGACAATGTAGTGAAACCAGACTTGAGCCTCAGTCAGTCTGATAGCAAAGCTCATGTTCTTTGCCCTGCAGGTATCAGAGTGTTGAGGGATGGTGGTGAAAGCTCCCGTATCACATGTACTTTTTGAGTTTTACTGTTTTCTGTACAGTGTAATATATTTAAGTGTCTGGAATTCAAAACTCCTTCAGGTTGGAACAGCAGTTTGTTAAAGGTTTACATGATAGTGGTGTGGGGAGGAGGGAATAATTTGCTAAATGAATGGCTGCTTATCAGATGCTGAGGGTGGTATGGATTTGCTTCTTGGATGAGAATACATTGTGGGGGGAGATAGCCACTATTGATTAATCTCATAATATTCTATCAGTCCCCAAAACTCATCAGTCTTCTGAACAGTTCAACCAAAAAACTTAAATTGAGTTATTCTAGGTGTTGCAGGTTCCCTGGAAAGGAAACTTTGAGATGAAGGTTAGCATGCAGGAAGTTTACTGTTAAGTGTTCCGGGATCAACACCTTTGGTGTTTCTGTCACTGATGTAGTTCTCAATGCCATGGTGAATGGAGTATCGTATGGGTCCTATCTCAGGGAGAATGAGTAGTTCACATCTGATCAGTTCACTCCAGTATTTCCCTTTCTCTAAGTCTTTCTACTTATTTCTATACATTATAATAAAGGGTGGCTGTCCTCGCAAGTTCATTTAATGCATTCGTATCAACAATCGAATATGACCTAGTTATGCTTTCACTTCCTTGGTCTAACACTCTCAGAATTCATTTTTCTATACATATTCTTAGGGTATTGCTTATATGAGTTGGCAAAATTCTGCAGTATTTTTCTGTGTGACCCTTCCTCTCCTGAGTCTGACTTCGTATAGCTCTCTAGAACTTGGTAGCATCTAAATCTGTCTAGAAACAACGTGTTTGTTGAGATGGAGCATGATAAGAACTGGGTTATGCTTGCAACATAACCCCTCAGTACAAGTCTTAGAGCTGGGCATGGTGTTGCATGCCTGTAGTACTGGCTACCCAGGAGGCTGTTGGGGAGGATCATTTGAACCCAGAACTTCAAGCTCAACATTGCGAGATCCCATCTCTAAAATTAAAAAAGAAAAGGAATACAGAAATCATAGACCTAAATATAAAATGCAAAACTCTGAAACTCATAGAAGATAACTAATATAGGAAAAAAAACTAATGAACTTTGCATATGGCTATGACTCTTTGGATAAACACCAATGGTATGATCCATGAAATAAATCGTTGAAAAAAGTTGGACTTCATTAAAATTAAAAACTTCTGCTCTGTGAAAGACAATGTCAAGAGAATGAGAAGACAAGCCACACACTGGGAGAAAATACTTACAAAAGAGAGATCCAGTAAATAATTGGTATCCAGAATATACAAAGAAGGCTTAGAACGCAACAATAAGAAAATAACCAGATTTAAAAATGGGCAAAAGATCTGAATAGACACCTCTCCAGAGAAGATAAATGGATGACAAAAAAGCATATGAAAAAAATGTTCAACATCCTATGTCATTAGAAAATGCAAATTAAAACAATAAGATACCACTACACACTTACCAGAATGGTCAAAATCCAGAACACTGACAATATCAAATCTGACAAGGATATGGAACATCAGGAACTCTCATTCATTGCTGATAGAAGCCCAAATGGTGCAGCCACTTTGGAAGACAGTTGTGTGGCAGTTTCTTACAAAACTAAACATACTCTTACTGTACGACCCAGCAGTGGTACTCACTGGTATTCACCCAAATGAGGCTGAGGTGGGAGGATTGGTTGAGCCTGGGAAGTTGAAGCTGCAGTGAGCTGTGATGGTGCCGCTGCACTCTAACCTGGGTGATAGAGTGAGAACCTGTCTCAAAAGGTTAAAAAAAAAAAAAAAAAGCAAAAATAGTTAAAGAAAATTTGTGTGGCCAGGTGCGGTGGCTCACACCTGTAATCCCAGCACTTTGGAAGGCCGAAGCAGGCGGATCATAAGGTCAGGAGTTTGAGACCAGCCTGGCCAACATAGTGAATCTCCTTCTCTACTAAAAATTCAAAAATTAGTCAGGCATGGTGGTGCGCACCTGTAATGCCAGCTACTTGGGAAGCTGAGGCAGGAGAATCACTTGAACCTGGGAGGCGGAGGTTGCAGTGAGCCACTAAATGGTATATTATTTGCCAGAAAAATGTGACAAATTAATGATTGATATTGTATACCAACCACATTAGAAAAAGATACAAACCTATAAAAACTAATAGGGGAGATAATGTGGAATCATTAAAAAATACTTTATTAATACAAAAAAGGACAGAAGAAAAGGAGAAAGGAAAACAAAATATATAACTTAAAAATACATAACAACTTAAGATAGCAAACAAATAGCAAGACTGTAGATTTAACTTTAAAGATATCAACAATTACATTAAATACAAATGGTCTAAATATCCCAATTATAGAACAGAAATTATCATATTGGATAAAAATATAAGACCTAACTACAGACTGTCTACCAGTAGCCCATATTAAATATGAAGACACAGATTGATTAAAAGTAAAAGGATAAAAAAAAGATAAACCATGCTAATAGTAGTCAAAAGAAAGCCAGATTGGCCATATTAATAGCAGATAACAGGAATTCAGAACAAGGAAGGTATAAAGAGACTCATTACATAGTGATAAAGAAGGTATAATAATCCGAAATACATGCTTCAAAATACATGAAACAAAAACGGATAGAACTAAACAGAGAAACAGCAAACCCCTAACTACAGTTGATTTCAACACTCCTTTCTCAGAAATTGATAGGACAAGTAGAGAGAAAATCAGTAAGGATACAGAATACCTAAACTACACTATCAACCAACTCAGTCCATTTGACAATACTACATCTAACAACTTTTAAACCGTAAAGTTCCAACTGCACTGATTCCATGCTGATTCCATCACAATTTCATTCTATCAAAGGTCAGCTTGGCCCTCTTTTCAGTCACAATCGCCTCTACCCAAGTCTAGACCTCATTATCACAGAACTGGGTTGTTCACTACTGTGTATAATGTTTCCATATGGCCCACTTACATCTAATCTCTCTATTCCAAATCACTTTACAAACTGCTATTGAATTAAATTCAAAAACAGTCATGACTCCTTTATACAAAAAGGGTAAAGTCAAAATTCCTAAGCCTTTCAATAAAGCCCTCTGGAGGGCACATGTGCAGGCATGAGCGTGCACATACACACACACACACACACAAAAAAAAACCCCACTACTTCCCTCTACATGCACCAAGATATTTCCTCATCATCCCTTAAACCTCACAAATTCATTCCCATTTCCAAACCTTTGCTCATCTCTCCCTATACCCGAATACGCTAGCCCTTCATCCTTAAACTCCAACCTTTAGGACCCAACACAAGCCCCTTTGCCATGCTGTGAACATTCCCGTGATAGGTGTCTACATCACTCACTTTTTTGTGTGTGTGTGATGGAGTCTCGCTCTGCTGCCCAGGCTGAAGTGCAGTGGTGCGATCTCCGCTTACTGCAACCTACGCCTCCCCGGTTCAAGCAATTCTCCTACCTCAGCCTCGCGAGTAGCTGGGACTACAGGCGCAGACCCCCACACCTGGCTAATTTTTTGTATTTTAGTAGAGATGGGGTTACACCATGTTGCCCAGGCTGGTCTCCAACTCCTGAGCTCAGGCAATCCACCTGCCGCGGCCTCCCAAAGTGCTGGAATTATAGACGTGAGCCACCACGCCCAGCCTAGAATGTATAACCCTGTATCTTGTATTGTTGTTTGTGGGTCGTATTTACATGCCAATTCCACAAGTTGATATATTGGTAGCGTCTACTTTGGTTTAAATCCCAGTTTTGCCACTACTAGCTACTCAGTCTAAAGAAAATTGCTTACTCTTTTTGAGCCGTTCTGTATCTGTAGAATGGGTTGATAATACCTGCCTTACAGTATTCTGAGGAGTAAATGAAGCATCTGGGTAAAAATCTCTAACTTTGCCAAGCACATAACAAATATGCAATAAAAATAAGTTCCTGTCTTCTGTGTTCTCCCACATGTAGGTGGGTGAAATCATGTCAGAAATGTTTGCTTAGCTATATCCTGCCTCACTCCAAGCAATATACCTAACAATGAGAGACATTCAGTAACATTAGAAATAACAGTTTTATATATGGAGCCCCTAATACTCAGCTTCCTGAAGGAGTCAGCCTACATCAGGTGAACATGATGGGCAGCCGGGTCAGAAAAACCTGACTTCAAATCCCAGCTCTGCTGCTAACAGCTGTGTAAACTTTCTCAAGTTGCTTAACCTGCCTGAGCTCCTCATCTGAGTTTCCTCATCTAAAAGGAAGGGTTGCTGTGAAGATCCACTGCGATAATGCATGTAAGCATTTGGCATGCTGCCTAGTACATAGCAATGCTCAATTAGTATTCTTTTTTTTTTTTTTTTTTTTGAGACGGAGTCTCACTCTGTCACCAAGGCTGGAGTGCAGTGGCGTGATCTCAGCTCACTGCAAGCTCCACCTCCCAGGTTCAAGAGATTCTCCTGCCTCAGCCTCCCCAGTAGCTGTGACTACAGGTGCCCACCACCACACTTGGCTAATTTTTGTATTTTTAGTAGAGAAGGGGTTTCACCCTGTTGGTCAGGTCGGTCTCGAACTCCTGACCTCAGGAGATCTGCCCGCCTTGGCCTCCCAAAGGCTGGGATTACAGGTGTGAGCCACCGTGCCTGCCAGTATTCATTTTCAAAAAGTATTAATGCTCATAAAGGTTAGCTTTTTTTATTTCTGCCAATACTTATTAGTAATATCATTATTACTGTTGCCTTGGGAACCACTATCAAAATGATGTAAGGCTGTTAGGATAGAGAGCTCTTGAGGAATCTCAGAGAAGCCTGAGACGTACACAGGGAAAAATAATCACAGCTCTTCTATGAATGTATCCATCTGTCCTTTGTCAAGAAAATGACACCTTAACTAGGATTATATATGGTTTGATTGTTACCATAGGGACACGGAGAGCATTTTAAAATATATTGTAATTAATTTAATCTTTAATATTATTTTTCTAATTTGCAGTTTCTGCAACCTAACAGCTATGTTTGCAATAGAGACGTTTGGACTGATTCCCAGGTAATGAGCAGTGCCTAACTGGACTTTAATTACGGAATTTCTAAGATACAAGTGGCAGCTAAAAAGGAAAAGCACCTCCCCGCCATGTCTCCCAGAAGCAGCCTGTGCACTCAGTTTTCAGGGTCCCCCACTTAAATCTTATTATGAAAAATATTATACAGTATATAATATGCTAATGAATCCTAAAACAATAACAACAAAAAAAGTATGAAGTGTTCACTGCAAAGTCAATGGTTTTAATCAGTCTATATTTAGATTTTTGGGGGGCTATCTGTGAAATCTGTCTTCCCAAATGACAGAAACTTGCTGTTTCCCTGAAGCCCTGTTACTTCTGCCCCCTATATGACATCCTAAAAATTGTATATGTGTATAGTGTGTATACAGGGACACAGCAGGAAGGAATTCCTGAGAACTGTTACTGCAGCAAAGGTCCCCTTTCGTGCCATCCCACTCAACAGCCACTGTCTTCCTTTCAAACATGTCTCAGCTGCTCCTAGTTGGCAGATGCCACAATGCAGTGGTAGGGATTGGGAGGTGACAGTGGCTGTGCCCTCTGCTCTAAGCCTGGGTCAGCTTTCAACCACAGACCCTCATTCTGATGCATTTAGGAAACAGTAAAGGGATTTCCCTGGACTCAGCTCCAGTTCCCTTGGAGGGCAGAATGAAAAGTCCTGATACTAAAGTTAGAACCCCAGATGACTTTGCTACTCCGTTTTGGGCCTGGTGTTTGGAATTTGGGTGTTTGGGTTTTGTTTTATGGGGTTTTTTTGGGGGGGGCGGGGGAGGATTGTTAAATAAGGGCATAAGGAAAACAATTAAGCTATTCATGGTCCCACTGTAAATATGACTGGCTCCTGGGGTTTCTGTGCTGACAGTGTTAATAGTGGGAATAACCTGCAAATGAAGTCAAGAGTTGTTTCTACATAACCTTGGGAAACAGGCACAACCTTTTCCTAGTGACTTTTCTTCCTCATGGGGTTGGTATGTTTGACTTCGGTGAATATTAAGGTCATTGGGTTGGTATGTTTGATTTAGATGAATATTAAGGTATATGCCCACCCAAGTACCCATCAGCCAAAGAAAGAGTCAAGTGAGTTAGCGGGGAGAAAGGCAAAGCAGGAGGCTCTCACCCACCTGCCCCCGCTCTCACCTGCCAGCAGCTAGAGTCCAGCAGCCAGGGCACATGAGCACAGCATACAGGACAGTCTATTTGGTTAGTGACTGTAGGTTAGCCTCCAGTAACACCTGGGCCCTGAAGGGTAGCAGAGGCACACCAGGGCTGGCTGGTGGTTGATTATTTTCTTAATAATGGAGCCCTTTTCTTGAGCAGCGACTGGAGATGAGTTTGTAGAAGGCGGAGAGCTCGGCACTTCCTTGCTCCTAGCCCAGCACTCAACCCCACCACTTTCCCAGCGTTTCCATTCTGCTCTCTGGAATTGCCATCCTTTAACCAGCAAACTCACCCAGATCTTCAGCCATCCTCTGAGCCCTCCCTCTCTCTCCTTAGGGGTAACCAGGCTCTCCCCCGAAGGCACTGCTCCACCTTCAGGTCTCTCAAGTGGTGCTCTTTTCTTTCACCTCCCATGTACCTCAGGGGGTCCTATTACCAATTCCAGATCATTATTTATCCTCGTTCTTGTAAAACAAAACCAAAAAAACCAACACAAAACATACCCTGATCCTTTGAGGCTCATGGCGTCTGCTGCAGCCCCAGCTGTCTGTCTTCATCACCATGTCCTCTCTACAGTCTGCTGCGTTCATTCTCAACTTTGGCCCCGTCACACTGTTTTCCTCTCCACATCAAGTCCCACTATCAGTGTTTGCATCCAGCATCCAAAATCGTGGCCTTACCACATCCTTGGTGACCTCCCTCTACTGCACTTCAGCCGTCCACTCCCATAGTTACACCTTCCACACTGTCATTACTTGTAACTTCTCTGCTTCCTAAAGCATCAATCCAGACATCACATCCCATTCTCTGATCACGACCTCCTGTCCTTCCAGCTTGTTAATTCCACAACACCCACGGCAACCCCCCTTCACCCTTCCTGGAACCTCCCCCTCTACTTTCAATCTCTCTTTTTGTACTTTGCATTTCCTTACATTTCAAAGTCCATTATTTCAAGTACACTTGAAAGTACACCCTCACGCCTCTGGGATTTGTTCCTCCCTCTGGCAAATCCCCAACTACCTACCTTCTCTGTGACTACACCTGAGCAGCATTCTCTGTAACAGCGATTTCAGATTGTATCTAATTAGCTTCCTCCTCAAACCTGCTTTCCTTAATCATCATCAGGTGAGCTTGTTTCCACCCTCACAAAGAAATTAGAAACCATGAGACAGGAACGCCTTCTATTCCTGATTGCAAACATAAAAATCTACTAACATCTATATCCATCCTCTCCTCTTTCCGTCCTGTTACAACAAAGGAAATATGATTCCTCCTTTTAAATATAATTCTTCCACCTATGCTTTGCACACTATCTGTTCCTCTCCACTTACTGAGGAAACTTTCAAATCAATTATTCCTTCTCTTTTCTGTATATTCAACTCTCCCTCTCAACTAGATCCTTCTAATAGGTTTTTAGTGACCCTCAAGTTTCTCCTTTGCAGCACAAAACTTCTCAAAGGTATTGTCTACACTCACAGTCTCCATTTCCCTGTGTCCGGCCGTCTTTCTCCAATCCATCCAGTCAGGTTTCTATCTCTTCACTCTACCGATTAGTTCATTGAAATAGCTTTGGCCTTCATTGAGCTAATAGATATTTTTCAGTCCTCATTTTATTAGATCTTTCTTCAGCATTGACTCTTCCTTTGGCTGTTGCATCACACCATGGGTTTTCCCAAACTTCTGTAGCCACTGCCTCTCTCTCCCTAGTAAAGAAAGCCTCACTCTCCTTTAGCAGCCTTTAAATGTTGGCCTCCCATGAGGCTCAGTTCTGTCCTGAGCTTCTCACTCTGGCAAGCTCATCTATAATTATGACTTCAATTAGCATCTATATGCACATGACTCCCAAATAATATCTCTAAAACAGTCCAGAGGCATACATCCTACTGTCTACTTAACTTCTTCTCTTAGATGTTTCAAAGACTAGTCAAACTGGACATGTCCAAAAGTGAACTCATGATCTTATCCCATGCTCCCCTATCCCATTATTTAATCTATCTTAAAACGGATGCATTAGGGCAATTACATATAGCCATATAGATTGCCCTTGCACAGCTCCAGGAAAATCCATTCACACAGGCTATGATAGGAATGGTACCCTGTTTTCCAATGTTCCCTCCTACACTTGTTCCCTGTACAATTTGTCCCATGAAATGTACATCCAACTATGCAAGCCAAACTTCTAGGAGTCAAAAACCAAAAC
This sequence comes from Papio anubis, assembly GCF_008728515.1. Taxonomy (NCBI): domain Eukaryota; kingdom Metazoa; phylum Chordata; class Mammalia; order Primates; family Cercopithecidae; genus Papio; species Papio anubis. Next base: position 214,087,010 of record NC_044976.1, read on the forward strand.
CAAGAAACCAAGGATTTACATTCATTTCTCTCTCTCTCTCTCTCTCTCTGTCTCTCTGTTTCTCTCCAGTTCATCCAATCCACAACTATCTGCCATTCATTTAATCCCCTAAATCATCCTTGAATGGATCTACTTCTTACTCCATCACCACCTCCTTAATCCAGGCTACCATTATCTCTGCAAGAGACTCCTAACCAATCTCCCCTCATCCACTCCTATGTTCTTCTAGCTTATTCTCCTCACTGGAGCTAGAGTAATCTTTTCAATGCTAGTTTTAGTAGCTTGAAACATTCACATTTCTGTCCATAAAATTAAAACTCCTTAAGGAGTTTTGGCCTACAAATCCTTGCATGATCTAGCCCCTACCTACTTTTCGAGTCTCATCTTGGATCATGTCCTTCACATTTTCTCAGCTCCAGACCGAGCAACTTTCTTTCAGTCCTGTCCTTCTCCATGCTCTCTCCCATAGCAGGACCTCTGCACATGCCATTTCCTCTATCTAGAATCCTCCGTCCTCTATTTACCTACACTTCACTTTACCAACTTCACTGTACCAACTTCACTTCTATTTATTCATCAGATTTTAAGATAATTACCTTTTTCCCATGAAGGCATTTCTTGATCCATTTACCAGGTTAAATCCTGCTTTAAGAAGCTTTCATTGCATTGTATATTTCTCCTTAGTTCTTACCTCAGTTGCAATTTTTAATTTATTTTCTCATTATTTGATTAATGATTATATCCCGCTAAAATGTAAGCTCCCCAAGGATGGGGACCATGTCTGTTTTCACTCGTCATTGTATTGCTAGAACCATGCACAGTGTCAGGCAGATATGAGATGGTGAAGTGGCTTAACTAAGTTCTCAGAAGGAAATCATACACTGGGGACAGATTAAGTTTATTGCCACAGAGGAGAAAGGTGAGACAAAGGAAGCCTGGGGAAACTATAACATTGAAAACAAATAATTATGGTTTAAAAGGGACTCCAAAACTAATGTCAGATACCAGGACACCAAATAGAAAACAGCACAGTGTCTGGCTTAAGAAATAAATCCACTCTGATCAGAAGCATTCATGCAGGCCCAGCGTGGTGGCTCATACCTTAATCCCGGCACTTTAGGAGGCTAGGTTGGACAGACTGTTTGAGCCTAGAGTTGAAGACCAGCCTGGGCAACATGGCAAGACCCCATCTCTATTCCTCACCCAAAAAAATAGCCAGGTTTCGTGGTGCATGTCTATAGTCCCAGCTACTTGGGAGGCTGAGGTGGGAGGATCACTTGAACCTAGAAGGTTGAGGCTGCAGTGAGCCCTATTCATGCCACTGCACTCCAGCCTGAGCAACAGAGAGAAACTTCATCTCAGAAAACAAACAAACCAACAAAAAAAGTACCCATGCAGAGTTCCAGGTGAAGAGGCAGATGTCTGGCTAGAGTAAGTGCTGCACACACACACACAGACACACACACACACCTGGCTGACCCTCAGGTACCTCAAATTAAATATGCACCAAAGTAAGCCAACCATATACGCACATGCCCTCAAAAAAGTGCTCCTCCCTCTGAATTTCCTCCATCCGTGAAGGTAACACCATTCTCACAGTAACCTAACTCCAAAGCATGCAAGGAAGATCACCTTTATTCCTTCATATTTCTCAAACCCCACATCTTAATAATCACCAAGATCGATCCAATCTAACTTCTAAATGTGTCTTAAATATATCCACTTCTCTCCATTTCTTCCGCCATTAATTTTGTTAAGACTCTCATTATAGCTTACCTCGATTATTCAAATACTTCATAACTGCTTTTTCTACCTTCACATTCATGCTTTGCTTTCTTCCATTCTTCACACTCCAGAATCATCCCTGTAAAATGTCAATCCTATATCATCCCTCTGAAGCTCTCTCCTGCCTTAGGCTAAAACCCACTCTCTAGCTTAACTTAAGCAGTTTTTGCAATCTGGCCCTGCCCACCTATCAATCCTCATCTCTAACCACTCCTCTTGGCACCTGAGCCCCTGTCATACTGAAGGAGCTGCAGTTCCAGAATGTCTAGGAGTGGTCCTGAGGTGTTACCAAGTTTTCATGCCTTCCCATAGCCTTCTGCCTTTGTCTGAAACACTGTTCCCACCTCGATCTCTTCCTCCACTCTTATCTAGCTAACTAGCTAACTCCTACTCCCACTCATACTCATACTGAGCTAACTCCTACCCAGGCTTAGCTCAGACATCCCCTTCCCTGGCCTTCCATGATGTGTGACTCCCACAGAACTTCCTGCCCAGGCTCAGTTCAAACATCCCCTCTACTGGAACGCCTTCCATGATGTGTAGCTCCCACAAAACTTCATCTGGCTGGGCGCAGTGGCTCACACCTGTAATCCCAGTACTTTGGGAGGCCGAGGTGGGCAGATCACTTGAGGTCAGGAGTTCGAGACCAGCCTGGCCAACATGGTGAAACCCCAACTCTACTAAAAATACAAAAATTAGCTGGGCGTGGTGGTGCCTGCCTGTAATCTCAGCTACTTGGGAGGCTGAAGCAGGAGAATGGCTTGAACCTAGGAGACAGGCATTCCAGTGAGCCATTGCACTCCCCGCTGGGTGACAGAGTGAGACTCCATCGCAAAAAAAAAAAAAAAAGACAACTTCATTTCCTCCTCTCACTGCATTGATCACCTTGTCTATTTTCCCGCCTGGTCAGCCTCAAACACTAAAAGGTAAACACCGTGAGGCTGGACGGTGCGTCTTATTCGTCTTTGTTCTCTGTCAATGGCATAGTAGCTAGCCATTCAAAAATTGTTTAAAGAAATTAACAGCCAAAGTGTGAACAATAACATCTAATGCCTCTTATTTTTCTGATTCCAGTCCAAGTGTCTACCTGGTGGCTGCTTTCCTCTTCGTCCTGATGCTGCTCTTCTTCACTATTCTCGTTTTGAGCTACTTTCGGTATGTGAGGATTTATAGAAAATATATTTATAAACCACTTCACAACCCTCAAAGAAAACATAAGAAGAATTAGGAAAACTGACAGTTTGTTTATTACAGATATATGTATATAGAGAAACAGTGTATTTTATACTTAGATTGAGAGTGTTAGTATTTAGTATTAAGAATACTAAATATAAGCTCATAGTAGGCATTGAGTTCAAGATCTGAAAAATATTCTTGAACCCTCTCCAAAATAGAAATATTTTCATATACAGTGTGTTATTAAATTAATCCTTTATGTGTTTGCCTTCATTTTAAAGGTACTCTATGTACTCTTACATGGCATGAAAAACTAAATTTGACTGTTATAATCCTTTGTAAAAATGAAAGTGAAATTTTGAAAATATATTTCTGTGTCAAGTATTATTTTGCATGAAACTTTTCACATGAAACCTTATATGACTGTAGTTAATTTATATATAAAGGATTTAATAAAAGTGTGTGGATTTAAATAACCCGCCCTAAGCAGATTTTTTCTACTGGTAAATTCACATATGAAATGTAAAATATATTATATTAGAAATGAGCAGCTGATGTTCTAAATTTTATTTTATTTTATTTTATTTTATTTTTTTGAGACAGGGTCTCGCTGTGTTGCCCAGGCTGGTCTTGAACTCCTGGGCTCAAGCAATTTTCCAGCCTTTCATGGGATTACAGGCGTGAGCGTGTAAAATTTGGAGCTACACCTAAACTTTAATTCTAAGTTTTAAATTTTGACTTTGATGCTGAAAATAAGCTTCTTAATTTGTCCAAATATTACCACAGCCTTCTAAATAATTAGTATTTGTATGTATCAGTCCGGATTCAACCAGAGAAGCGGAACCAGAGGGAGGGGTGTGTGTGTGTGTGTGTGTGTGCGCGCACATGTGTGTGCGTGCTTACTCTCCTCTAAAGAGATTTATTTTACAAGAATTGGATTGTGTGATCGTGGAGGCTGGCTAAACAAGTCTGAAATCCACAGTGCAGGCAATCAAGAATGGAAGATCACAAGCAAGACGAAATTCCACGGGCATTGATCAAAGCTGTCGTCCGCAAAGAATTTCTCGTTTTACCAAAATCAAGAACAAGACAGAGATACCCGCTGTTCATCACTGTTTTGAAAGTTCTGACATCATGAAAGAAACATAAAATAAACAGTACAAATGCTGGGAAAAAAGGGACAAAATCCTCTCTTTAAATAATATTATGTGCTAAGAAAGCCCAACAAGTTTTACCAGAATAAGAGAATTTGATGGCTCTATACTGGACAAATATTTACAAATCAATACTTTCTCTATAATAGTTATCATCTGTTGGCAAGAGAATCTATTCATTGTAGTGACAAATTATATAAATTTAATGGGAGAAGAACATGACCTATATGAAGAAAACTTTAAAATATATAGTGAAAGAGGGCCGGGCGCGGTGGCTCACGCCTGTAATCCCAGCACTTTGGGAGGCCGAGGCGGGCGGATCACAAGGTCAGGAGATCAAGACCACGGTGAAACCTCGTCTCTACTAAAAATACAAAAAATTAGCCGGGCGCGGTTGTGGGCGCCTGTAGTCCCAGCTACTCGGGAGGCTGAGGCAGGAGAATGGCGGGAACCCGGGAGGCGGAGCTTGCAGTGAGCTGAGATCCGGCCACTGCACTCCAGCCTGGGCAACAGAGCGAGACTCCCTCTCAAAAAAAAAAAAAAAATATATATAGTGAAAGAGGTGAAACAAGATCTGAAACTAGATAGCAGGGGAAAAGACAAACTACCCGATAGAAAATGAGCAAAGTTTCAGTCGTCTCACAAAAGAGCATATCCAAACGGCCAATCAACATATTTAAAACAACGTTTTTTTAGTGTTTATTATATGCCAGGAACTTTTCTAATAACTAAACCTCCTCAATAACCCTGTGAAACAAGAACTATTATTATCCCGTTATGGAGATGATGAGGAAATTGGCACAGAGAGGGTAGATAAATCTACTAAGGTTGTATCATTGGTAAGTGATGAAACTGGAATTCAAACTCAGGGAGACTGGCTTCAAAATCAGGTGATTATCCACTAAGGAAGCTCAGCCAGAGCTTCTGTCAGTCAGAAAGATACAAACCAAAGTCATGGTGTGGCAGCATTTTTCACCTGACAGCAAAAACTCCAAAGGGTAATAATACTCTTGAGAAGGAATGGGGGTCAGGGATAGGAAGGAAATTATCTTGCAGTTCTGAAGGAAATGTAAATCGCTATAGTTTCTTTTTAAGCAATCTGGCAAAATCTGTTAAAATTAAAAATACAGACTCTCTTGGACCCAGCAACCCCACCGTTAGGCATCGTTCCACATGGTGGGATGGGGAGGACCAATATATCAGGATATGTGTATGCGTGTGGGTGTAGATGGATGGATGAATAGATAGAGATGCTATACATATAGATAGATACAGATATACAGACAGAGAGATGGCATCATTAGTTGCTGTGGCAAAACTCTAGAAATAGAGAATTAACACCTACCAACAGGTGAACAGGGAGTGGTTGAATAAATGATTTTATGTTGACCACATAGTGGGTGCTAAATGATTTAGAAGATTTTTCCACAAGGTTCTGTTAAAGGAGAAAAGCAACCTACAGAGAAGCATCTATAGTATGATCCTATTGTTATGCAAACAAAATAAATGTTGTGTGATTGAGAACGTGGAAGAAAGCATGGCAGTGATATGGAAGGGGGGGGCAGGGAAGTGCTGGGTAGAGAAAGGCTGGTCCCTGTCTAGGGATCCACCCTCGGGCCTGTGCGCACAGACCTAGGTGAGGACAGGCACTCCTGCCTTCATGCCCAAATGTTGCATTTCCCAAGAACACCCTGGCCTGCCATGACCCCCTCCTGTGCCTATAAAAACCCCAGGACCCTAGTGGGCAGAGACAAGAAGTGACTGGACGTCGAGAGGAACACATATCAGCAAAAGAACACACAGGCGGCTGGACGTCGAGAGAAGCACATGAGCTGAAGAGCACAGCTGGCAGGCCATGGACCGGCGGAACCACGCGGAGTTTGGGGGTTTGGCCGGGACGGTCGGTGGAGAGCCTGGCTGCCAAGTGCTTGACTCCAGGGGAAAACCATCTCCTTTCTGGCTCCCCCATCTGCTGAGAGCGATTTCCACTCAATAAAACCTCACATTCATTCTCCAAGCCCATGTGTGATCTGATTCTTCGGGTACACCAAGGCAAGAAACCCAGGAGGCAGAAAGCCTCTGTCCTTGCAATAAGGCAGCGGTCTCATTGAGCTGATTAACACAAGCTGCCTACGGACAGCTAAACTGAACGAGAACCCCGTAACACACACCCACTGGGGCTTCAGCTGTAAACATTCGCCCCTAGACACTGCCCGTGATTGGAGCCCCACAACCTGCCCGTCTGCCTGCTCCCCCAGAGGTGTGAGCAGCAGAACACCAAAGAAGCAAGCCACACGCCCATCGCATGCCCTGCGAGGGGATAAGGGAACCTTCCCCGTTTCAGCAGTATACATACCACTCTGTTTACATTGTGTGTGCAGGTATGCACGTGTGTGTACATGACAGGGGGTATGGGGCTGTATCAAGAGATGTAAAGAGAGAGAAACAAGGCCCTCCAAACCAGGTGAAGAGGAACAATAGAAAAGCAGCCTGGAAAATGTTCTTTCTATGTAAACCAGTATGTATGCATGTAAAGACAAATGAAGTCACCGAACTTCAAATGATGTCATTTTTTGAGGAAAATATTTTTAATGGACATAATAATTGTATGTATTTATGGGGTACATAGTGCTGTTTTTATACGTATAATGTGTAGTGACCAGATCAGGTAACTAGCACATCCATTGTCTCAAAGGTTTCTCATTTCTTTGTGTTGGGAACATTCAATATCCTCCTCCTACCTATTTGAAACTGTGTATCATTATTAACTAATGGTCATCCTACAGTGCTATAGAACACTAGAACTTCTTCCTTTTATCTAGCTGTAATTTGTATGCTTTAACACAGGGGTCCCCAACCCCCAATGCAGCATTACCGCGTGAGCTCCACCTCCTGTCAGGTCCGCGGCATTAGATTCTCGTAGGAGTGCGAATCCTATTGTGAACTGCACGTGCCAGGGATGGAGGTTGCACGCTCCACATGAAAATCTAATGCCTGATGATCTGTGGTGGAACAGTTTCATCCTGAAACCATTCCCTCCCTCCATCTTCCCCACGCCCCATCCATGGAAAAACTGTCTTCCACAAAAGCAGTCACTGGTGCCAACAATGTTGGGGACCACTGCTTTAACAAATCGCTCCCTGTCCTTCCCTTCCCCCTAACAAAATGATGTAACTTTAGATGCTATTTGCTTTCTTCCCACTTCCCACTACATTGTACTTAAATGTTTTAATTAATCATAAAAAGTAAAGCTGCTCTTACTGTGAGCAAAGAGACGGGAAATGAAGAAGTGGAGGCAAAGTATAGACAACTCTTTCAAGAAGGTGCCCCCTCACTTTTTTTTTTTGACAAGGAGCAAAGAAATGGCAAGCACCTGAGCACAAGTGAGGTCAGGAAGATGTTACTGAATATGGGTGGAAATAATCAAGTAGCTAGGAGAAACTGGTGATACAGGAGGAAAGAGGTAATCACTGGATCAAAGTCCTTGAGTCGACAAGAGAGAATTAGATCTTGTGCTGAAAACTAAGAACTGAATATTTCGTGAAAGTTACTCATGAACTCTGGCTTCCCTCCTGTCACAGAGGTAGGTAGGCTCGCAGGAAGATCGGTGGTTCCTGGAGGCCATGAGATTGTGCCTCACAAGTCTCCCACTGCAGGAGTGTAACTGACCCAGAGCATCAGCTGCTGCCCTCTGAAACTCATCACCACATTTGCACCAAGCCCATGGCCCCTCAGGGTGCTCCCCACCTGTGACCAAGTGCATTGGGGAAACTAAGGAAGACCCAATGCTGGTAGACACAGGACTCTTAACAGCCCGGCTCAAGGACTCGTGAAGGCATTACCAGACCTTCCTCGGATTTCATAGCAGTTTAGGCAACTCTATCCAATCTCAATCTGCACCATCTCTCTCCTGCGCTCTCTCTCTGTCTGGTAGTCTCTCAACTTCCACAGCTCCCTATTTTCTTTCACACAAGCATTTTCCTCAATGAAATCATTGCACATTGAATCCCATGTTAGTAACTGTTTCTCAGTTACTATGACTTGTGGATTAGCACAAGTCATAAGTGAGTGGTCTGAGAAACCAGGCAGTCAGATGGTAATTTGGGACTGGCTCACCCAGCACCCAGAAGGCAGAGAGGAAGCCATCCTAAGGGATATGTGGTCAGTAGTAGTCCTTGACTCTAGGGGGTGATTCCATTGCTAATGTTCTCATTGGTAGTGAACTGAGAAAACGTCCTGGTGGAAGGGAAAGCTATGGCAGGTGCAATGGGAAAGGGATTTGAAAAACGTGGGGATCACAAAGACAGTGATTGAGTTATACTAATGACCTGCAGAAAGCGGAGACCAAGAGCCACAGCAGCTAATGGGGATAAGAATAAAAAGCAGAGTGTCTCTTGTAAAGAGGTCATCGTCACCACTAGTGAAAAGGCAGACACAATTGAACACTGAGCTGAAGACCTGGGAGTCACAGGGCTCCCACAATGTTTGCACACAGCCACTTTAGGTCTGTTACTGGGAGGCTGAGGCCCTGGTAGAGAAAACTTTTGATCCTAAAAACTGGGACAGGAAAATCTGGATGGATGCTGCTGAAGGTGTTGAACTCTACAACCTCCACCCCTCCCACCCGCCTCTGGGCATGCAGAGATGGCCCACTGCTCCCTATCAAAGGTTAGCCCTTTTGCTGTGCTACAAGATGCTGCAGAAGCCTTGGCCTCACCAGGCCACGGGTGCCCCCCCCAACTCTCCCCGCCTACTCTTCTTGGTGTGGCAGACTGAAAACTAGGGTGAAAATCCCAGCATACACCAGCTGGTGACATGCAGGGCCTCAAAAGGAATGAAGAATTACAAAAGCTAATATGTATGTACTGGCAGGAGCCAGGGGAATGTGTGGGATTGGATTCTACAAATTATTTATTTTTATTTATTTATTTATTTATTTATTTATTTATTTATTTATTTATTTTTGAGACAGCATCTCACTCTGTCGCCCAGACTGGAGTCCGATGGTGTGATCTCAGCTTACTGCAACCTTCACCTCCCAGGTTCAAGTGATTCCCCTACCTCAGCCTCCCAGGTAGCTGGGACTACAGGTGTGTGCCATCATGCCTCGCTAATTTTTATATTTTTTAGTAGAGATGGGGTTTCACCATGTTGGCCAGGCTGGTCTTGAACTCCTGACCTCAAGTGATCCACCCACCTCGGCCTCCCAAACTGTCAGGATTACAGGCATGAGCCACTGTGCCTGGCCTCTACGGATTCTTTAAAAATGGATAAGCAAGAATTGATGGACTCAGTGGCATTTTCTCAGGACATGGAATTTAAGAAGATCCCAGCATGGACTGTAGGGGATGGGGCGAACTCACTGCTGGGGTGACTCTTAGAAGCCTGGAAAAAAGTGACAGCCAACTCTCAGCAAAGTAGAAAAAGCCTGGGTCCTCCGGCAGTTGGTAGAGGAGGTAATGAAATGGTTCAGGGAGGTGGCTAGGCTGGAATGGATATGTTACATGAAGCCAGAAGACCCAGCTGAGGACTATGACCCATGAGAGGGTTCAGCTGGCACATCATTCCCCAGCAACATCCTGATGAGGGTACCAGTGTCAATGAAACATTAAGTGGTGGCTCTTCTCTGCAGGTTAGGGATGACTACTGGTGAGGCAGCCACAGGTCTGGGTTCATCCACATCCATGGAGAGGATGAGGCCTCACAATAAGACAGTCTTGGGGGTGATGCTTCACTTCAGAAGCAGGAGCCCACATTACCATAATAACAGGCAAGGAGCAGCTAAGGGGGCTCAACTTGCTGGGAGTTGTGGAGACAGTTAATAGAATGGCAAAATTGTCAGGTAGTCAACAAGGCTGTTGGTTAACATCTACAATAATAATAAACAAGAATGGAAGAAGAGGCTGAGGAACATTGCCCCAGTAAAAAGTCATGGTCCCTTGCTCAGTCTCGAGACTTGGAGTACGTTTTCAGACCCAGAGCCCATTGACTGAAGAGGCGGCCATGTTCCCAGGAAGAAGGATCCTGCAGTGTGGCAAGTATTATATATACTGTGACAATTCCCCCAGAGATCTATGACTATCTACTCAGGTGACTTTACTGGGGAAAGAGGAATAACCAGGCATTTTGAGGACTATTACACACAGGTCTCAGTTGACATTAATACCCAGAGACCCGAAGTGTCATCAAGCCTCCCCTTTAGAGTGAGGGCTTATGAGAGCCACAGTGGCTCCACTCACCCCGGGGCCTTTCCCAGTCTCCAGAGTACATACTTAGAATTATATACTTGGCTGTGGGAGTAAAGCCCACATTGAGGCCCTTGGTTTGTGAAGCAGGAGCAATCAGAGTGGGAAAGGCCAAACAGAAACCTCTGAAACTGGCCCCTACATGAATCCCGGCAAAGTGAGAAAACTGTTATTCTGGGGGATTGCAGGGGGAGGCAGATATTATTACCATCATTAAAGACCTAAAAGATGCAGGGTTGGTGGTCCCCGTTGTATCTTTGTTTAATCACCAGTCTGCAGAAAACAGATGGATCCTGGAGAATGACTGTTGACTCCCGCAGACTCAACCAGGTAGTAGCACCAGTTGCAGCTGGTGTGCCAGATATGGTATCGCTGCTAGGGCAGATTCATCAGACCTTGGGTATATGGCATGCAACTACAGACTCTGCAAATCTGTTCTTTTCCATCCCCATGAGAAAAGAGGATGAGAAACAGTTCACATTCACATGAACAACAATATTCAATTACCCACCTATTCTATGGAATTTCTAAGTAGATATCTTCATTTAGATAACAAACTAGCAAACAAGTTCATGTCTGGTCTGATCATGGTAGACCAGATGCCATGGTAGACTAGATGCCCAGGTGCCATGTTGTTGTGGGCCCCAGGTTATGTTGTACCCATTAAGAATGGAAAAGGCACTAGGGAAGCTGACTGCCCAAGTTCCAACAAGGATGACCTCCATCTTGTCACCAATAGGGAATCATGTTCTTGGAGAGGAGGGAGGCACAGAATTGAGAAGTGAGCTATGTTGAACTCTTACCACCTATCTAGGGAAAGTTATTTGCCTTGCCTGAAATATAACCTCCAGATATAGAGTAGCAAAGCATTATCAAAAACCTAGCCAATCACATTTCACTTCCATTTGAACAACCTGGTACAATTACCAATGGCTTCAAAAGTCAAGTATATCAATTCCGATTATGCATAACTTCATAACTAAAGACACCTAAGACAAAGAGCACCATTGTCCCCTGAATTGTCTAACTAGGCTACCTTCTCAGGGACCTGATCATTTTGAAATGGAAAATAAGCAATTTCAAGATCTACTGGAGAATTCATATGCCCATCTTCTAACATTGGACTCCAAATCTTGCAGTCAGTGTACTCAACCAATAACAACTGATCTAACAGAGGATGGGGAATGGGGAGTGGGGTGGGGGGAGCTGAGGATGACCTCTCAAATATTTCCCATGGTAGAGCAGAGAGGAAACCAGCAGGGCTCTGGAACACATAAGCCATTCTTCACTCTGGCTACCACCTCAGTGGAGGTGACAGAGTTTTATATAGCCATCTGTGGTAGCTTCCAAGCTGGGCTCCAGTGATCCCTGTACTCACACCCTTGTGTAGTGTCACCTCACATTGCTCCAGAGTTGGTCAGTATGATCAACAGAATACAGCAAAAGGAATGGTAGCTCACTTCTGAGACCAGGTTATAAAACACTGTGGCTTTCTTGTTGATCACTCTCCCATTCTGTCTTGGATCAATTGCTCTGGGAGGAACAGCTACCATGTCATGAGCAGCCCTACAGACAGGCCCATGTGGTGATAAACTAAAGCCTCCTGCCAGCTGACCTGTCAGTGAGCTTAGAAGCAGACCCTCAGGCCCCAGTCAAGCCATCAGACGATTGCAGCTCCACCAGAGACTCAGAGCCGGAAACACCCACCTAAACTGCTCTTGGATTCCTGACCTTCAGAAACAATGTTTTAAGCTGCTATATTTTGGGGTAATTTGGAACGGAACAATAAATAAAACACAGACTCAGTTCATCTCTACAACACAGAGAGCAATAAGCTTTAAAATTAATTTTCCTTTAAAATGGTTTGGGCAGCTTAGATCTCCCCCCAGATTACCTAAGAAATAGTTTGTGATTTTCTATGCTTTGCTTTCTGTTGCCAGGGCCTCTCTATCTAGGAAGGGATATTGGCGGGAAACTGGAAGGCAGGAGGAGGAGGGACTTCCTATTTTGTACCTTCCCGTCAGCAGCAATGTAGGCAGGACTCTTCATCTAGCAGCAGTAGCACTTGATTTCAGCAGCCGTGGTTGATTCCTAGCTTGAAGTTTTTTAAACTTTCCAGGGCCGATGTCACTGTGCCCCTTTAGAAATACCAGAGACCAGCAGTTCTCCTCTTCAGGGTTTGTGACTCCAGCGTAACAGGGCTCTCCTGCAAGCTTCAAAAATGTTTCAATTCTGACCTCTTTATTACCCCAGACCTAAGTGTCCTAGCTTTTTCTAGCTTTCTGACACCTCAGTGTTCCCTTTTTGTTTCAGCCCTCTAATACCCAATTTACAATTCTGTATACTAAATTCTCTTTGTTCATCTGTTTCCTGACAACCACCTCAAATAAGTCTGTGTGTTATGTTCATTATTTATTTATTTATTTATTTTTTTGAGACAGAGTCTCGCTCTGTCGCCCAGGCTGGAGTGCAGTGGCCGGATCTCAGCTCACTGCAAGCTCCGCCTCCCGGGTTCACGCCATTCTCCTGCCTCAGCCTCCCAAGTAGCTGGGACTACAGGTGCCGCCACCTCGCCCGGCTAGTTTTTTGTATTTTTTTTGTAGTAGAGACGCAATTTCACCGTGTTCGCCAGGATGGTCTCAATCTCCTGACCTCGTGATCCGCCCGTCTCGGCCTCCCAAAGTGCTGGGATTACAGGCTTGAGCCACCGCACCCGGCCCTGTGTGTTATGTTCTACTACTGTCTCCTTCAATTTAAATTATAAAATTGAGTGAATATTTACGTTCTATTGTATATTATGTAATAGAATAATTATATTCTATATATGAGAATTTATATATTTTATTATACAATATATGTAAGTATATATATTCTTTTCTGTCTTTCACTGGATTATAAGCTTCATGAGGGTAGGGTCATGTCCTATCATAGTGAATTAGTGATACACAGATATATAATACATAATATATATAAATAAAATATATAATACATATTATATATTATAATATACAAGAATATTATTATATAAGAATAATATCTTTTTGGCCAGGCATGGTGGCTCATGCCTGTAATACTAGCACTTTGGGAGGCCAAGGCAGGTGGATCACCTGAGGTCAGGAGTTTAAGACTAGCTGACCAACATGGAGAAACTGGTCTCTACTAAAAATACAAAAAAAAATTAGCCAGGTGTGGTGGCGCATGCCTGTAATCCCAGCTACTTGGGAGGCTGAGGCAGGAGAATCACTTGAACCCGGGAGGCAGAGGTTGCCATGAGCCAAGATCACACCACTGCACTCCAGCCTGGGCAACAAGAGCAAAACTCCATCTCAAAAAAATATATATTTTTTTAATATTATATTTATTTTATATATATAAGAATATATATATTCTTCCCTGTCTTTCAATGGATTCTAAGCTTCATGAAGGTAGGATCATGTCTGTTCTATCGCAGATGAATTAGTGATAGGCAGAGGCTGACACATCAAAGGTACTCATTTAACATTTGTTCAATGAATGAAGGATGGATGATTCATTATTGATGGATCAATACCTGAATTACATGAGCAGTATAACTTATTCCATCATTAGATGATGAATTCTATTTTGTACCTGATAAATTCAAAGTAACCAAGGGCCATCCTGTATAGCAGGGCAGAATCCCAGCCCCCCAGAGATGTTCACATCCTAATCCCCAGAATCTGTGACTGTTGCCTTTTACAGGAAGAAAGGACTTAGCAGGTATGATTAAGGATCCTAAGATGGAGAGAGAATCCTCAGTTATCAGGTGGGCCCAATCTAATCACAAGGCTCTTCATAAGTAAGAAGGAGAAACAAGGGAGTCAGAGAAGGCATGATGATGGAAATGGCAGGGGGCACTGGAGTGATGGGGCTATGAGCCAAGGAATGAGGGCAGCCTCTAGAACCTGGGAAAGCAAGGAAGCAGATTGTCCCCTAGAGTCTCCAGAAGGAACACAGCCCTTGATGTTAGCCCAGGGAGACCCATTTTGGACTTCTGATCTCTAGAACTATAAGAAAATAAGTTTGTGTTATTTTAAACCACTAAGTTTGTGGCAATTTGCAGCCAAGGGAAACCAATACATCCTGGTAGAGAAGTCCAAGAGGCTGTAGGTTATACTGGCCTGGCACTCTGGAGAGAGAAGAGCACTGACGATGGAGACATGTGGCTCTTCAGCATACATGCAACAGTTACAGCTGAGAGTGGATGAGATCACAAAGGGCAAAGGGAGTGTGTACAGTAAAAGTTAAAAAGTGAACCTGCGGTTTGAGCCCTCCGGGGACTGCAGCCAGGACTAAATAAGGTGCAAATGCATAGTGCCTTTTCCCCACTTTTCACAGGAAAAAGGACTTAGCAGATGTGATTACGTAGTTTGTGTAATTGCTTAAGGTGGGGAGGAACGCCACGGTAGGAAAGAGAAGCAAGGCAGCTGATATACCAAAAACAGATTTTAGAACTTTGTCAACAACCTTCCAGAGGACAGCCAAATAACAATGTTGTGCACAGCATTTACTGTTCCCCAACACCACCTGACAAAACCACATTTTCCAAGTTTACTTATTTGCTCTATTTTTACATCACCTTCTCTCCAAACTCCCTACGCCCCTCTCCTCACGTCTCACTCTTTGATGATATTCTTGCCTCATAATTCATTGAGAAAATCAAAGTAAACCAGGAAAGAACACTCTCATTTCCTACACTCCCGTATTTCTAACCCGCCTGTCTCCTTGTCTTCTGTGCCATAACTATGCACCTGCACCTGCCTTCTACGCCATCACTATGGATGAAGCATCCCCCCTACTAAATGGCAACCCTTACACTCGTGCCCTGGATCCCTCCCCCTTCTTTGTCCTTGCGAATCTTTCCCTCTCCTTTATCAATTTCTCTCTCTTTGCATGCAAGTATGCCTCAGCATCTCCCATCTTCAAAATGCCCTCCATTGACCACACAGCCTTATCCAGCTGTTGCCCCCAAGTTTAAGTTGTCTCTTTTTCATCACATTTGCTTCTCAAACTGTTAAAGC
This sequence comes from Papio anubis, assembly GCF_008728515.1. NCBI lineage: Eukaryota > Metazoa > Chordata > Mammalia > Primates > Cercopithecidae > Papio > Papio anubis. The sequence continues at coordinate 214,102,409 of NC_044976.1, forward strand.
AGTTATTTAAATCTCACTCCTCCCAGAGACCGCTCATGTCAAAGCGACCAGTGATCTCTATATTGCTGAGTCCAATAGTCTTGACATCAATGTTATCATGTTCTTTCTGATTTTCATCCTGCCTCCATGCTTCCTCTTCATCCTTTACTTGACCTCTACATGGTGAAGGGTCCTAGAGCTTTGTTCTTGGCCCACCTCTTTTTAGCTATACATATTCCTAGGTCATCCAACCAAGCCCCAAGTCTATAATGGCCATGACTCCAGTTTATCCAAATGTCTACTACTTGGCAGTCATGGATGTCTAAAAGGCATCTCCAACTTAGCATGATCAAACCATAACTCTTGATTTCCCTCCCCTCAACCTGCTCCTCCCCAAAATGTTTCACATCTTATAAATGCCAGAACTATCCACTCAATTGACCAGGTCAAAAATCTAGAAGTTATTCTTGAATCCTCTCTCCCTAACCAACTCAACATCTAACTCATTAGCAAGTTCCACAGACTTTACTCCAAAATATTTAAACGCTAATTATTTCGGTCTCCACCACTATCTGCAACAACAAAGCCATTTCCGGCATGCACTTCTGGAATAGCATCCAATTGGTTGACTCAATTAACTTTCGCCACATAACTACCCCCAAAACTTTGTGACTAAAAACATTATTTCTCACATCAATGTGGTTGTGGCCAGGGAAGGATAGTCCAGGAGAGCTTCACATGTTCGCAGTTGGTTGGATGTCAGCTGGATGTGGGCCATGACTTGACCATGTGTCCCTCATCATCCATCAGGCTAGCCTACACTCATTCCTAAGATGGTGGTCACAGGACTCCCAAGTTCAGCAAGAGGGCAAGTCCCAACTCACAAGTGTTTTTTAAGCCTCTGCTAGCATGCTGTTAATGTCCCATGTCCAAAGCAAGTCACAGTCCAGTGCAGTCAGTGGGGGGAGACACCACCGAAGAGTACAATTTGGGAGACTGGAAATAATTTGTGGCTCTTTTGACAATCTGCCACACTCATCTTCCTGTTTCCACCTCCTTTGCCTCTCTGAAATCCATTTTCCACACAGCAACCCAAGTAATCATTTTTAAACACACGCACAATCATTTCACTCCCTGGTCCAAACTTATGGCTTCATTCAAAATACAACCCCTGTTACGAATTTTAAAATCCTTCCGAGCTCTGGCTTCTGCCTACCTGCCCAGCTCATCTAACACCATCGTGTCCTTGCCTATCGTATCCCAGCAACAGTGATCTTTTGTTTCCTTGAATACAGAAAACTCCTTCATGCCTCAGATCTTTGCATTTGTTCCCTTTGACTGAAATACTCCTCCCCCTCATATTTGCGGGGCTGGCTTTGTCATTCATATTTCAGCTTAAAACTCATCTCATTACAGCGATCTTCCCCGTGCAGCCAATTTAAGATTACTCTCAATGACTTCACCTTATTTAAATTTTCTGCAAAGCACATACCAGTGATAATTTGTTTGTCCCTGTTCCTGTTTATCACAGTATTCCCGAGGGCCTACAACACTGCCTGGCACATAGGAAGCACACAACAAATATTTTTTAAATTAATGCAGAGCTGCATACTACGTCCCAGGATTGTGCTAAGCTATGGTTACTGGACCCTTCTCATCTCAGCAGGATAGTTTCACAAAACGTAAATTCCACACTGAGGATTAACTGGATGCACGTTACACCTCATCCCACACCAGTAACTCGTCTTCCTCTGTTTCCCCACCCCCTCCCCTTGCCAAAGAAAAAGTGAGGAGGGATTTGGAAAACTTAGGGTCATCACTCTGGTCTTTTGCCACATTTCGTTGGCCTCATCGAGCTCAACGCGACATGAACTACTAACAGCAGCAGCACCGGCGATGAGAGGGTGAATGAAGGTAGAAGACTTCACCGCCCGCGGACCGCAAGGCATCGGCCGCAGCTCCAAAGCACTGCATGCTGGGAGCAGTAGTCTCCCAGGGAGGCCTGGTCTGGTAGGACCGCGGCCCCCGCGGCATGCAGGGAGTTGTAGTCGAAGGACTGTTGAGACTCCGCCTCTGCGCTTATAGTAGCGAGGGGAATCCTCACTGCATGCTGGGAACTGTAGTGTTCCTGTGGCCCCGTGCCTCCAGAACGCGGAGGCGCCGAAGCTGCCGCCATTTTAGGTCCCGAGGTGCGGCGGCCAGGAAGCAGAGCGCAGGCGGGCTCAGTCCCGGCGCCGGGCCGGCCCCGCCCCCGGGGCGCCTGGCGCCCGCCCCTTGCTCAAGCCCCGCCTTTCCCCACGTGTCTGCCGCCTAGGGGAGGTGCCTCATCCGGAGCGGGCCGCCAACGGTCCGGCCCCGTCCGCACAGAGGCTCCTGTCGGCGGCGCCCGGGAGCGGCTCGGCTGCCCGATGCTTCCGCCCCGGCTGCCGCGGGCCGGGCTGTACGCTTAGTGCCCGGCTCGGGCCCCCTGAAGCGCCCGCGGGGGTGAGAGCGGCCTCCGGCCCCGCGGAGACGGAGCGGCTTGAGGACGAGGCGGCGGCCGCGGGGAGGAGGATGGGGGCTAACCAGTTAGTGGTGCTCAACGTGTACGACATGGTGAGTGCGGCCCCTGGCGGCCCCGAGCCCTGGCCCAGGCCGGCTTCCTCTCGCCGGTCGGGCTCGGACCCCGGCCCCAGGCGCTTCCTGCCTCGCGTCTCCGCCTCCAGCCTAGTTCTCGGGGAAAGCCGGGGGTAAAGGAGGGAGTGTTGTTCATTTTTAATCCTCGCAGTCGTCGACGCTCCGGTGAACCCAGTCAGCCCGAGGCTTTTGGCCGGTGCTCAGGTGGGCTGGAACCTCTCCCATCCGCCCAGCTTGGCCGCGACCCTGGCTCTGGGCCCGACCCCTTGGCCCACGAGCAGTGTCCTTTCGGCAAAGCTTCCGTTGCGTGTCCAACCCCACTTGCCGGCCCCCGGGGCTGCCCCGGGACCCCCGTCCCGACCACCTGCGCTCCCAGCTCCTCTGCTTCTGCCGAGCGGTGCATCTCTCTCCGTGGCTTAGTCTTCAAAAACTCCCAAGCCCCTCCAAGTCCAGAAAGTCACAGCTTTCGGGTGCCTGTGCACCCGATCTCTTCAAAGGTGAACAGGAGCCAACACACCCTTGCCTTGTGTGTTCAGGGCAACCTCGTTAAAATATGAATGAGGCTAACATTTCTCAAGAAAATAGCCCAGCTGAATGATTCAGAGATCCTGGTGGTGCTCCTTTCCTACACCCTGAAGACCACTTTCCCGGTGATGCAACAGGTGACGTGACCACAGGAGAGGGAAGGGAAGAAGTTGTTTGTTGTGTCATGTAACTTTGGAGTCTGGCAGGCACGAGCCAGACTGGTTTGCCTGATTTTTGCAGTTGAAATGCCCCCAGAAAAAGCACCCGGTGGAGAGTTGTTGCAGTTAGATGGATGCTTGGGTGTGTTTGCTTGCTTTGGGTTGATGGGTTTTTGTTCTGTCGAATGGATTACCTCTGACTGCAATGCTTAAAATTCCTTGTAAGTTGACTGACAAATGAAAAATTGCCCATCGTGATTTTTGTTGGCTTAAAGATGCGGGAGAGCAGAAGGACTACAGGCCAGGAGTCTTACACAGTTCTAAACTTTGTATTCCCTTGTATTATTTATAAGTTTCTACATTTACAGTGTTATATCTTGGGTAGAAAGGGATTCCTCAGGCCATATCTGGGAATTGTGTCAGAAGGGTGTAGGAACTGCCTGCCACTTGAGATGAGTCCTCTGTTGAATTCTGATGTGAGCTTGGAGATGAAAGGAGATGAGTTCACATGCCGAGAAAAGTGGAACAGCAGAGAAAAAGTTGAAGAGGAGAATAAGCCAAACAAAAGATCCTAGAAAACCATGGCACTTTGTAAATTCTTTGGCCTGTGTCGCTGTTGAGAAATAATTCTCTAGACTTAAACTTTTTGTGTTCAGCTGAACGCCTTTATTTTTCAAGGTTCTTACCGCCCTTGTACTTTTTCTGTGCACCACTCCCCCCCCCATCTGAGTATGGTTTGTTTTTTATTCATGAAGGCTATTACCGTCTTTCAGAATATATTCTGCTCTTGAGAGCACAGTGTGCCTTTTCTCCTAGATTATTAAACAAACCCGTTTATAAATTAGGATACAATGGCCAGAAGCCATGGTTTCAGAGCCTAGAAGAATTTGTGAGAATAGAGGAAGAGAGTTTTACCTTTTATATGAAAATGAAAATGCATTTTTTGGCATATAGTGGGCTTTACACTTTAGGCATTCTGTGATACAGGAAAATCTTTGCTAATTGTGGTCGATTGGGAAAAGCTAGAGGTGGTATTCAGTATTTTCAAAGGGAGGACTGTTCTGGACGATGTTAAAATATTGACTAATTAACAAGATCTTATTCTTCACATCAAGTTTGTAAAATAGGTAGTTACAGAATGAAGCAGACGGGGAAGAGAGTAAGTGATCTGCCCAAACAACTAAAAATATAATCTAGAATTTGTCAACCAAAATCTGATTCACTATCTTCTAATTCCTGCATTTATGTCTTTATATTGCTTATGAACAGGAGATGAAGCATATGAATGTTTATCGGAATGATAAATAGTTGAATTATTAGACTTTTAATAAACTTGATCTTGCATGTTTTTTTGAGGGCTTTGAGTGTTTTACGTCACTAATTCAGCAACCTACCGTTACTTACTATTTTTGACGTGGTAGAAGCCACAAGGATGAGTTAACTGTCCTTTCTTCTTTAAGGAATTTAGAGTATTGTAGAGGAGATACACAACAGTGGTAACAATTCAAGACAGAATAGCACGGTTTTGATAAGAGCAGACAAGGATGTAAAGGAGGAGACTATATGTGGTTGCAGCATCAGGGAATGCTGAAAAATCAAAGGTATGAAACTTGAAGAATGGGTAGCATCCACAAGGGCAGAGAACAGTTGGCATGAACCAAATGGCAGGACTAGGGAAAGCACAGGTGGGATTTGGGAAGTAGCAGCTGGTCCAGTATAGCTAGAGTAGAGCGTAAATGAAAGGAGACAAAACAGAAAGTGTGATTAGAACTTCATTAGTCCGATGAGTTGTGGGCTTGGGTGAAGGACTGAGGGGCTCCTTGAGCCAGCAGAATCATTTATGGTTTTCACGGAGGGAAACAGTGTGATCAGTTGTTTTAGAATGAAGACTAACGGATTGAGATGCGAATTTTGGTCTATTATACTAATTTTTCTCAAGTCAGTTTTGGTTTTTGAAACATTTTTGCTTGATACCAAGGGTAAATTCCTTTTATCCTTGGTAATTCTTCCTATTCCTCAGAGATGCCTTGGATGAGGATAGCTGTTACCTGTATAGGCCTAGTACATCAGCTGTCTGCTTCAAACTCTGTAAATAGGAAAATCAACCTTTGGGATGCCCTTATAATCACGGCTATAGGGACCTCTTGCCATGTGTCCTTGTGTGTCTTTGTTAGGTCGCCCGTTCCAGCTCTGATTGTGTTTGTCCTGTTCTCTAGACTGGGCTGCTGCGGATCATTTCTTTTCTTCTGTAACTCTGCCGTGTGCACGAAAATAATTCTATTGGGGTCACCAGTATTAACTTCCTTCTCGTGGAAGAATACCGTGATCCTCAGAAGTTTACTTAATCATGCACAGTGTTCCTAAATTATTGCTTGCTGCCTTCTCGGTGATTATGTTCCCCTGTGTACTTTAGAGTAATCTACCACCAATAAAAACGTGCTGGAGCTACTTTCCGAGTCGTGGGAATGAGCTTGTTCACATATTCCTAATTGACTGGCACACATAGCAAAGCAGGTGACTCAGATTAGTTTCAAATACTGAGACGAATCTCTGGTGTAGTCATTTTAGCAGTCTTTATTTTTCATAGATCCAGATTTTGTGCTTTTCAGGTTATCTTGACTACTAATGAATTTTTATAAAATAAAAATCTGCAGGTATTTGATAATGTTTGCAAATTCATTGTGTTAACAAGTTTCTACCAATTTATTATTTATTTTATTTATTTGTTTTCTCACTCTGTCACCCGGGCTGGAGTGCAGTGGCGTGATCTCAGCTCACTGCAACCTCTGCCTCCCGGGTTCAAGTGATTCTCCCGCCTCAGCCTGCCAAGTAGCTGGGATTACAGGCACCTGCCCTCATGCCCGGCTAATTTTTGTATTTTTGTAGAGATGGGTTTCACCATGTTGGCCAGGCTTTTCTCAAATTCCTGTCCTCAAGTGATCCGTCCGCCTCAGCCTCCCAAAGTTCTGGGATTATAGGCATGAGCCACTGTGCCCGGCCTGTACCAGTTTTATTATAAAGTAGTACCTATACATCTTCAAAGTCTTTAAAGAATAGAAAAGAACCACTTTGTAGGACTCTTCAAATAAGGACATTTTTGTCTAGACTCCGTTCTTTTGGTGCCTGTCTCCATTAGACTCCTCCAACAGAGTGTAAGGTCAGGCTGGTGTGATAGATCTGACTTCTCATACATCTGCAGATCTAATTCAGACTTTCTGAACAAGTTCCAGAATCACACATCCCACCTAAATGATTCCTTCATATCTCAAATCAACATGTCCAGGAACAAACTTCTTCGAACCTTTTCCCCTACCCACACCACACAGTCTTCCCTCTTGCCCCATGCCACTGCCCAAAAAGCCACCACTTTTGTTGTAGTTTCCCAAACCGGAAACCTGGGAGTAAACTTAAATTCCTCTTTATTATAAACCCTTCACGGTCAGTCAGCAGGCCCCGTCTCTTTGTTTTAGTTTGGTTGATTCTGTCTGAAAGCAACAGAGAGCTTGAGAGTCAGTGGCTTAAGCTGGAAGGATACTTAAGTCCAGAGATAAACAGGCCCTGGATTAGTTCACCAGCTCAGCTGTGCCATCAAGAACCAGGACTTTCCATCCTTTTACTCTGCCATCCTCAGCACGTTGGCTGTTGCCCTTGGTTCGTCCTCTCCTAGTTGTAAAGTAACTGCCATAGCACCAAATGTGGTATCCTCAGTCAGCAGTATATGAAGGAAGATGGAAGAAGATAGGGTCATTTTTTACATGCACCTCTGTTCTTTTAATAGAAAGGAAAAACTTAACCAGAGCCACACTCCTTCCCCCAAGAGATTATCTAGAACTGGCTCGTGTGCAACTGTGATGAAGCTGAGTAAGTGGGTATCTGGTGTTTCTTTTTTTTTTTTTTTTTTTTTTTTTTTTTGAGAAGGAGTCTTGCTCTGTCGCCCAGGCTGGAGTGTAGTGGCGCGATCTCGGCACACTGCAAGCTCCACCTGCCAGGCTCATGCCATTCTCGCGCCTCAGCCTCCTGAGTAGCTGGGACTACAGGCGCCCGCCACCGGGCCCAGCTAATTTTTTTGTATTTTTAGTAGAGACGAGGTTTCACTGTGTTAGTCAGGATGGTCTCGATCTCCTGACGTCATGATCCGCCCACCTCGGCCTCCCAAAGTGCTGGGATTACAGGTGTGAGCCACCGCGCCCAGTCCTGATACCTGGTGTTTCTGACCTTTATGCTGAGTTGTGGGTGAGGAAGGCAAAAAGTTGGAAATGGCAATTTGATGGGAACCTGTGATGCCTGACACATATTTTACTTTCTGGATATTGTTTAAATTGGTTACTTTATCCCCATTTCCACTAATGCTTCTCAAGTTCAGGCCCTCATCTCTATTCATATAATAGCCTCCTTACTAGTTTCAATCTCTAGTATTACTTCCTTTTAATCCTCCCTCCATTCTGTTACCAAAGTAAGCGTTCTGAAACATAACCAGGATAAAGTGTAATGCACTTTCTGATGTGGCCCCTGGCTGACAGTTCCAGGTCCACTTCCGTCTTCTACTTAACAGCCTTTATTCTCACACAGTGAAATTGTTTAGCTATCCAAACAGGCTATGTCACATCCCCGTATCTTTATGCATGCCCGTCCTTTTGTCTGGAGTGGCCTTGTCCAACATTGATCACCTGCAACCTGCTTGCTCCTTCTGGCTATAGCTTGGTCTTTATTCCTCAGACTTGAGTGAACTACTGTGCCCTAGTTGTACTTTGTGCATGTCTCCATTGCTGTGTATATTATCCTGTGCATCCCACCAGACTGTAGGTTCTCTGATAGCGTCATACTATTACCAGTGTCTAGAACAGGGCCTGTCACTAGACAGTGTTCTAGAAATATCTGCTGAATGAGTAGTGGGGCTTTAGCCAGTTTTTATTAGGAGAGGTGCTAGTACTTAAATGGCATGAAAAGATCATGTGATCCTCCTCTTCGTGCCAAATACCTATTTCTGGGTGATTTTCCTTTCCTTGTACCTCTACTTAAGTGCATTGCTAGATTTTAGCTTTGATTGTTGGACTAGGGTGCCCAAATGAAGGGGAGGGGAGGATTATAGGAATGGGACAGAAAAAAATCAAATATTTTTCTTTGATCAAACTTAAAACACTATGGGACTAGCCTGAGGAAATGTTTTTAATAAGTTTATTTCTTGAAGTTGGATCTTAATTACTCTTTGGAAGATAATATTTCCGAAAACATTGTCAGTTCCTGAATTTTAACATAAATTAACTAGTTAATAGGAATAATAGGAGCTGGTCGTCCTTTTTTTTTTTTTTTTTTTTAAACAGTAAGGAATTTACCTGAATTTACTTGTGTCAATATGCTTCTTGGGCAAATAGTGACCCGTGAGTCTAGCTAAGCAAAAAGGACAATTGTACATCTGCCCTCCTGCATTATTTATGGCCTTGTCCTCTTTTCTTTTTGGGGGTGAGGGGGGTGGGGGAAGCTAGTATGTATGAGAAAAGAATTCAGTTTCCATACATACGTACATTTGTTTTTTATTGCTGCAATAACAAGTTGCCAATAACATAGTGGTTTAAAACAACACAAATTTATCATCTCACACTTCTGTAAATCAGAAGACCAGGTGGGTTAGCCCAGTTCCTCTGCTGTAGGCTTCACAAGCCCAAAATCAAGGTGTTAGGCTCTGGGGGCAAATCTGCTTCCAAGCTCATTCAGATTGTTAACAGAATTCAGTTGCTTATATTTGTAGGTCTGAGGTCCCATTCCTTACTGCTGTCAGCTGGGATCCTCTCTCAGTTGCTTCAAGTGTCATCCAATCCTCCATCTTCAGACCAGCAATGGTGTGTGGAATCCTTATGCTTCAAATACCTCTAACTTCACTTTCCTCCACATCTGTCCTACCTCCAGCCACAGAAAGTTTTCTGTTTTTAAGAGCCCAGGTAATTGAGACCTACCCAGATATTCCAGGATAATTTCCTGATATTGAGGTCCATAATTTCAATGACATCTGCAAAGTCTCTTTGCTATGTAACATGTTCACAGGTTCTGGGAACATTTTGGGGAGTCATTCTGCTACAATGCCATCTATGAAAGGTGTTTTATAAACCCAAAAATGTTCAATTAAAAATTGTTTCATCATAGCAGCCACTCAACTTGGCATAGAATAAATATTGACCTAGTAACTTAAAATGGAAAAGTTGAAGTATTTGAAAAATACAACTCAGATGCCAGTAGGGTCCAAGCATATTAGTGACTAAAACCCCTTCAGACTTGCAGTGGCTTGCAGTGGCATGCTGTAGTGTATATTAGTTCCATGGCCACATTTATAACGGTGGATCAAATTAACATTTGAAACTTGTAAATCTGATGCTTTAAAAATACGAGAGAGCCAACTATTTAGATGAATTCTTTGTTTTATGGATTTTTCTTTTTTTTTTTCTTTCTTTTTTTTTTTTTTTTTTTTTGAGACGGGGTCTCGCTTTATCGCCCAGGTTGGAGTGCAGCAGTGCCATCTTTGCTCACTGCAACCTCTGCCTCCCGGGTTCAAGCAATTCTCCTGCCTCAGCCTCCAGAGTAGCTGGGACTACAGGTGTGCGCCACCATGCCCAGCTAAGTTTTTTTTGTATTTTTAGTAGAGACAGGGTTTCACTATGTTGGCCACACTGGTCTCAATCTCTTGACCTCGTGATCCGCCTGCCTCGGCCTCCCAAAGTGCTGGGATTATAGGCGTGAGTGACCACGCCCAGTCAGATTTTTCTTAAGATGGGATGTACTTACCCTTTCCATTTGTTGGCTATCAAATTCTCTACAAGATTATTTGAATTCCAAAGCAACATTGTGCAGATGTCAGCCAGTTGGTTAATAAAATGTAAAGTGAGAACTGCCAAAATAATCTTAAACTATAAGAAAGGCAAAAATAATAATAAAAGGACAATGGGATGCATGAAAATAATTTTGTTTTAGTTTATCTGGAATGTATTTTGGTATAGATGTGACAGTAACTTAAAAACAATAAATTAAAAATCAACTAATTGGCCCCACATTATTTGAAATAAAAGTCTTTCCTCTCTAAATTGTGATGTCATCCTTAATCATAATACTAAATTCTTAGCCATGCAGAATTGTTGATTCTAGCCTTATTACCACACTATTTTAATTATTATACTTTCACATCATATTTGGAATCTGATTAGGCAAGTTTCCCTTTATTATTATTCCAAAGTTTTATTGGCCTTCATTTCCTTTTCTAGGAGTACTTTGTAAGGCTCTCTGAAAAAATTCCATAGGTTTTCATTTTGTTTTAATTGTGTTAAAATACACATAACATAAAATTTACCTTTTTAACTATACAAGCTACTGTGTTAGGTGTATTCACATTGTTGTACAACCAGTCTTCAGAACTTTTTTATCTTGCAAAACTGAGACCCTATACCCATTAACAACTCCACATTTCTCCCTCCCCTCAGTCCCTGGTAATCATCATTATGCTTCTGTGTCTGTGCATTTGACAAGATACCTCAGTTAAGTGAAATAATACAGTATTTGTTTTGTGACTAGCTTATTTCACTTAGCATGGTCCTCAGGGTTTATGTTGCAGCATGTATCAGAATTTCCTCCCTTTTTAAGGCTGATATTCCACTGTGTATGTATATACCACAAAAAAGCTAATTTCAGTGTCATTAGACACAGGTTACTTCCACCCTTTGGCTGTTATGAATAATGGTGTGTGAACATGGGTTTATAAAAGTAAAAATGTCTATTGAAGTCCTGCTTTCAGTTTTTTTGGATATATACCCAGAAGTCCATAGATTTTTTTAATTAGGCTTGCACTAAACTTATAAATTAACTTGGGAAGAACTAACATCTTTTCTATCATATTCTTCCCCCCACCCCCATTGATGAAAACTGGATTTTTCTTTTTGTTTTTTGAAATTTTTATCCAGAAAATAGCTAAATAATGCCAAACCCATCTATCTGAACTGTCTATTAAACAGAATAAAGCTAATAAATAAGTAAAATATATGAGATAGTAAGTGGTGATAAGTGCTAAAGAGGAAGTGAAGAAAGGGAGGGACGGTGTAAGTCAGGATGATGTAGTTACTGGTTACTGCAGTTTCAAAGAGTGGTCAAGAAAGGCCTTACCAAGAAGGCGTTCCTGAAAGGTGAAGTATACCATGTAGAAAGGAGAAAGTGTTCCAGACAGAGGGTAAGCAAGTATAAAGGCTGTAAGTTAGGCCACATGCCACGTGTTAAGTAAATGTACAGCGAGAAATGAGAAGCTTTTAAGGAATTGCTGATTTAAGTTCTCAAGTAGATTCAGGAGGATCATTGAAAATAGAACAAGCAGTACTACCAGAAAGGAAAAAATCTGGGATTAGGATAGATTCCACAAAAATGAAAAACATCATTTCCTAATTTGTAACTAGAAAGGGAGTTCGATTGGGAACTAAAGAGAAAATAAGATTTAGAAAGAAATTCAAGTAGAAGCGTCAAAAGGATCAAGTGATAAGCAAAACTTTTTAAAAGTTAGGACCATTCAACCAAAGCCTGTTTTAACTTGCAATTTTTTTTTTTTTTAAATACAGAGTCTCGCTCTGTCGCCCACGCTGGCACCGTCTTGGCTCAGTGCAAGCTCCGCCTCCCAGGTTCACACCATTCTCCTGCCTCAGCCTCCTGAGTAGCCGTGACTACAGGCGCCCACCACTCCCAGCTAATTTTTTGTATTTTTAGTAGAGATGGGGGTTCACCATGTTAGCCAGGATGGTCTCGATCTCCTGACCTTGTGATCCGCCCGCCTCAGCCTCCCAAAGTGCTGGGATTACAGGTGTGAGCCGCTGCGCCTGGCTGCAAATTTTAAGAATAAAGTAAAAAATCCTACAGATACACAAAGGCAAAAAAGTTACACAGGAACAAAAATCAGGCTAGTTTCAGACTACTCTTTGATTATACCAAAGGCTGAATAATAAAGTGGAGCATTATCTACAGAGTATTAAAAGGGAAAAGATTTATGTCTGAATACTATAGCTTCTCCAATTGTCATTCATGTACAAAAGGACATAGACAATATGTAGATACCTTTCTGGGGGTTAAAAAATTATTCAAGAACTTAACAATGGGGTGGTTACAGTGTAAAAGGACAGGCCATGGCCATCAATACTCATTTAACATAGCTAAATCTTATAACTGTGGTTAAAAACAGGGCCAGTATCCAGAATTACTCTTTGAAGAGAACAAGCATGTTGATTTTTTAAAATTAAGTTTTCAGATTATATTGAACAAACCTTGGATGAGGGAGAAGAGGTAAAATCTTGTAGCAGCCCTATATCGGAGGAGGTGTGTTATAAATATAATTCTTGTTTTAGAAAATTATATTTGAGTGTATGTGTAAATATTTTTCATAATGACGTATTATTGGGAGAAAAATCAAACCTAGAGGGAAAAGAGCAAAGAAGACATAATCCATATGGTGTAATAAAAAAAAAAAGAAGTTAAATATGAAATGAAGACAAGGCTAGGCACTGTGGCTCAGGCCTGTAATCCCAGCGCTTTGGGAGGCTGAGGCGGGTGGTAGTGAGACCTTATCTCTACAAAAAATAAGTAAATAAATTAGCCAGGTCCACACCTGTGATTCCAGCTACTCAAGGGACTGAGGTGGGAGGATTGCCTCAGCCCAGAAGGTTGAGACTGCAGTAAGCCGTGATTGTGCCACTGCACTCCGGTCTGGGCGACAGAGCAAGACCCTGTCTCAAAAATAAATACAAGTAGGACCAAGCATATAAGTTATGAAATGACCATAAATAAATTAAAATCCCCTGTTAAGCTTGGTAAGTGTATTTATAAGTGTCCTTTGCCTTACAGAAATTTTGTTATATGAGGTCAAAACTGTGGGTCTTTTATAACCTTTCATCTTCCAGTCATTCCCTAGAAAGATTTTTCCTTGCAAAAAATGATAGAAATAATCTACATGTTTGTTCCCAAGGGGAATGCCAGTTATCCCAATGCTGTTTATTGAATAATCCATGCTTCCCTATGTTAATTTCTGGCACATACTGTGTTTATGCTGTACTGAATTATCATGGATACTGAGGTGTAGTTGAAGACTGTACTATTCATTTCTGCCTTTTCCTGTACCGTTGTTAGATGTTGAATTGTACTAGTCTCTTCCAGCAGGTTTTGATATCAGTAATGCAAGTTTCTCTTATTCTCTTTCAGAATTTATGTTACTCACACATTCATTTTTAAGTAAAATTTAGAAGCAATTTGTTAACCTCAGTGAAATTTTAAGTGTAGTGACCTTACATTTATGAACAATTTGGGGGGAAGAATTGATACATTTACAATATTGAATTTTCCCATAATAATACCTTTTTTTTTTTTAGTGTTTTCAGTATGCCACTATACTAAGCCATTTCCTTATATTAGTGTCCCTTTTTAAGTTGCTGAAACTGAGGCCTAGTTGAAAAGCATGCTCAGAGTCATGCCATAGTGGTAGAGCACAGTCTTGAACAAGAGCTCTTAACACTAAAATCTGTGCTCCTAACCGTTATGCTGTATTTCTTTTCCCATATCTCATCCCCTCCATAACCCAGAAATGTGCTGATTCTCTTTTTGTTTGTCCTCATCTTACACCCCTCCCTGAACTAACTTCTGCACTCTGTGGCACTCATGGATGTACAGTGATCTAAAAACTGCCCTACCTCCTAAATCTTTTCTGCGAATGTTTCTGTGATAGTTAATGTTGTGTGTCAGCTTGAGTAGACCATGGTACCCAGTTTTAGTCAGACACGCTCCTAAGGTGTTTTTTCAGATGTAACAATTAATTTTATAGATTTTGAGTAAAGAAATTACCCTCCAAAATATGGATGGGCTTCATCCAGTCAAAGGCCTTAAAAGAAAAACTAAGTTCCCCAAGGAAGAACGAATTTTGGCTCCAGACAAGCTGCAATATCAACTCTTCCCTGAATCTGCATCCTACAGGCCTGCTCTGAAGATTTCAGATCTACCAAGCCCCACAGTCTTGTGAGCCAGCTCCTTAAAATAATCACTTCTTTGCTCCCCTCTTCATCTAGGCTATTCTGCAGTCTACTGTTAGTGTGACTCCCTCTGTCATACTTGTCTCCCTAGTTAAAATCGGCTCACCGTCCACACCTCGGCAGCTGAATGAACAGGGCTAGAGAAAAACAACCATACTGACAGATCTCCCTTTAAAAATTGTGACCACAAACCCCAAGAGGGCTCTAAATACTGTCTAGCAGTGCTTCCTTATTTCTCTGGTCAGTTGACATTCCCACTCTCCAAGACAACTACAGTACGTCACACTTTCTCCCCATTCCCTGCTCTCAGCTTATTTTCAGAGATTACCTCACAGCCTATTTCACTGAAGAGAAAAAAAAAAAAAAGGCAATTTTCTCATCCTTCCACTACCACTGTTTTACCATATGTAGTCTGCCTTCTCTCTGATCATATGGAATGAATTGTCCATGTCTCTATCTGAGATGAAACCTTCCACTGTGTCCTAGACCCCATCCTCTCACCTATCTATACAAGGACTTCTCTTTCAGAATCGTCACCACTCTCTTCTGCCTCATCAATTTTTTTTACTTTCTACTCTATCACTCCAATCAGTGAATGAATATGCTATATTTTATAGTCCTCATTCAAACTGAGTAGAATTAGTGATATACTTTAATATTTATCTCTGTTAACCATCAACCATATTGTATCATGTTCTCAAGCTGAAGGTTTGTCTTTTTAAATGACCTTCTCTAGAAATATATTACTTTTAAGTCTAACAAGTGAACAAGAACTGTTTTATTCAATCTCATTCATTCTGACCTGTTGCTCTTTTATCTGTGAGTATCAAACAATAATACAGCAATCAAGATTTTTTAACTTTCCCACTCTGTGGTGACTATGAGGGCAGACACAGTGTCTATATTAGTTCCTTTTTATGCTACTGATAAAGACGTAACTGAAACTGGGAACAAAAAGAGGTTTAATTGGACTTACAGTTCCATATGGCTGGGGAGGCCTCAGAATCATGGCGGGAAGCAAAAGGCTCTTGTTACGTGGCAGCAGCAAGAAAAATGAGAAAGAAGCAAAAGTGGAAATGCCTGATAAATCCATCAGATCTTGTGAGACTTACTCACCATCACGAGAATAGCACAGGAAGGACTGGCCCCATGATTCAATTACCTCCCCCTGGGTCCCTCCGACAACGTGTAGGAATTCTGGGAGATACAATACAAGTTGAGATTTGGTTGGGGACACAGCCAAACCATATCATTCCACCCCTGGTCCTTCCAAATCTCATGTCCTCACATTTCAAAACCAATCATACCTTTCTAACAGTTCCCTGAAGTCTTAACTCATTTCAGCATTAACCCAAAAGTCCACAGTCCTCAGATGAGACAAGGCAGGTCCCTTCCTATGAACCTGTAAAATCAAAAGCAAGCTAGCTACTTCCTAGATATAATGGGGATACAGGTATTGAATAAATACAACCATTCCAAATGGGAGAAATTGGCCAAAACAGAGGGGTTAAAGGGCCCGTGCAAGTCGGAAATCCAGTAGGGCAGACAAATTTTAAAGCTCCAAAATTATATGCTTTGACTCCAGGTCTCACATCCAGGTCACGCTGATGAAAGAGGTGGTTTAAAATGACTCGATCCCTACAATGATGCTATGTGCCAGGCATTATTACTATTCCCATTTTAGAGAGGCACAGAGAAGTTAACTCACTTTCCCAAGGTCACACAGCTAAAAAGAGCGTACAATACAAATCCATGCATCCTGATTCCATGTTATACCACAAACTGCATTACACTGCCTCTTGCTATAACGGAAGCAGGCTTGACCAAGGAGGAAAAGGTCAAGTACAGCCTCTTGCTGCCCCCTCCTCAGTCCTAACCTTTCTTCAGTCCTGACTCTTACTCTGAACTAGTGCAGTGGTTTAGGGCTCTCACCTGTCACCTGACAGGCTAGGGAGATCCATTAGGATAGCATAGAGAAACAGGCCTCCAGAGGTGAACAGCCAGTGAGAGGGCTGAAAGACAAGCCATTGCTGGTGCTGAAGCATAGTCACTCATTATGTCATCTGGGGTAAATTACTTGGCTGAACATCCCTGACATAATTTACATATTTTACATGGCATGGACTATTTCATTATGAAAGAAAAAGCTGAAAGTACATTTTAGAGTGACATCTGCAAAATGAGTTATTGACTGTATGTATACATTTGTTGTTTTAACACTTATCAAATTGTGATTATTTACATATTTAATGAGTTCCTTATGGACAAGGACTGTGAATTAATCATCTTTGTATTCCCACTGTTTAGCAAAGTTCTGCACACAACGCAAGAAGTATACCTATGTTTCGTTCAATCAAAGTTGCTTTGTTTATAGATTTGCTGGTATGTTCTCTTTTTAAAATGAGATTTAAACTGACATACAATTTAGGGGGGTCTTTCCAGAAGAGTGTTGCTCAATTTCTATCTTGGATTCAGTGCATGAGTACCAACAAGACTTCATAAGGTAGTTTGACAGTGTAAACTTACATCAAAGACAGTTTCATATGAGATGGCTTTGTAGTAATTAGCCCGCCATCTCCACTAGTCACAGTTGATATGGGGCTTTTTAAAAACTCAAAAATTGAAATGTCTTCTTTTCACTGAGCACGCTTTTTTGAGAAATAAGTCAGACACTTGCTTCAATTCACTCAGCCTCTAACGTGAACACTGATTCTAGTTTTTGAGGAGAAGTGGTCATTCTTTATACTTATTCCGATTATTTAATACTATCTTTTATAGAAGTCAGGCCCAGGCCCTAAGTGGTTATATTAAGTGTTTTAAGTTACAGACAAAAGAGATGGCATTTGTCAATATTGCTTTCAAGCAAGAAGCATAAAATTTTATTAAACTGATGAGGCAAATCATTGACAAAAATGAAGTTTAATGGACGTTCTCTATCTGAAGAATAACATGACAGTAATATAGCACAATCCATTTCTGTAAACAATACTTTAAAATAATGAATGGAAATATTTAGGCCAA
The DNA here is from genome assembly GCF_008728515.1 of Papio anubis. Taxonomy (NCBI): domain Eukaryota; kingdom Metazoa; phylum Chordata; class Mammalia; order Primates; family Cercopithecidae; genus Papio; species Papio anubis. Next base: position 214,119,738 of record NC_044976.1, read on the forward strand.
TTTTTTGCATTGAGGCAAGATTGAGCTCAAAAGCAATTGTACTTATTTGTGTATTTATTGCCTTCCCCCATATTTTAAGAGGATAATTTTTCTACAATTTTTTTTATCTTCCCTTTTATCATATTAATACTTTAGAATGCTTTTTAAAAATATTTTAAAAGGAAAGGCCCTTTTTTGTGCGACAGGGTCTTACTTTGACACCCGGTCTAGAGTGCAGTGGCATAGTTATGGCTTACTGCAGGCTTTGACCTCCCAGGCTCCAACCAACCTCCCACCTCAGCCCCCTCAGTAGCTGGGACTATGCACCACCACACCTGGCTAATTGTTCAATTTTTTTGTAGAGATAGCGTCTCACTGTGTGGCCCACGCTGGTCTTGAACTCCTGGGCTTAAGTGATTCTTCCACCTGGGCCTCCTAAAGTGCTGGGATTACAGGCGTGAGCCACCGTGCCTGGCCAGAAAACTTGTTTTTATTAAACTTGTACATTTTACTTTCTTCTTTTCAGAATCTTAATAACAAAACCTTTTTATTCTTGCTTAAAAAAAGAAACTAGACTGGCCGGTTGCAGTGGCTCACACCTATAATCCCAGCACTTTGGGAGGCTGAGGTGGGTGGATCCCCTGAGGTCAGGAGTTCGAGACTAGCCTGACCAACATGGAGAAACTCCATCTGTACTAAAAATACAAAATTAGCTGGGCGTGGTGGCATATGCCTGTAATCCCAGCTACTTGGGAGGCTGAGGCAGGAGAACTGCTTGAACCCGGGAGGCAGAGATTGTGGTGAGCCGAGATCACGACATTACACTCCAGTCTGAGCAACAAGAGTGAAACGCCATCTCAAAAAAAAAAAAAAAGAAACTAGACTTCAGTGACACTGGATGGTGTCAGAGGAGGTAAGTGTGTATTAGTGGTCACTCCTTGGCCACCTTCTGTGTAATTACCATCTCCATGGACTTAAGGAAGTACAGGGCTGTAAGGTCCTAGCACCAAAGTGAGATGTGGTTCTCCAGCCCTCTGCTCATGTCCTTCACTAATATATAGGCGTCCTTTAAAACTACTGTCTTACTTAAAGAAGCTTTTTACTGAGACCTGTACTTCTCAAGAATATAAATAATTCTTTTTTTTTTGGATACGGAGTTTCGCTCTTGTTGCCTAGGCTGGAGTGCAATGGCACAGTCTCGGCTCACTACAGCCTCTGCCTCCTGGGTTCAAGTGATTCTCCTGTCCCAGCCTCACAAGTAGCTGGGATTACAGGCACATGCCACCACACCCAGCTAATTTTTGTATTTTTAGTAGAGATGGGATTTCAGCATATTGTTCAAGCTGGTCTCGAACTCCTGACCTCGAGTGATCTGCCTGCCTCAGCCTCCCAAAGTGCTGGGATTACAGGCATGTACCACCACGCGCGGCAGAATATAAATAATTCTTGTAGGAGTCTTTAAGTGGAATCAAATTAACTCCACCATTGTTTGCTATTCATTTTGGTGAGTCACTACTCTTGGTAATTTGACATCAACTCCCAAACATTCTTGAAAATTTTGAGACTGCACAGATAACCAGAACTCATCTGCCTATTTACACGTGCATACAATCTTCCCCAATATGTAGAATAAAAATTTGAGGGAAGGATCGTGTTGCCAATAAATACATGTTTTGGCTACGACTAACACTCATCATAATCTTTACTATGGGACAAGCAGTCTTCTCAGTACTTTATACATACTGATTTATTTATTCCTCACAACAGTCCTCTGAGGTAGATTGTATTTGTTATCCCTATTTTGTAAGTAAGGACATCAAGGGACAGAGAGGTAACTGTCTTTCCCAAAGCCATACAACTAGCAAATAGTGGACTTCAACCAAGACATTCTGGCTCCAGGATTCTGAATTAGAATCAAACACTTTTTGAGACAGATTGAGTACCTTAAAAAGTTATCAAATACATGTGAACAAACCAAAGCAAAGCACGTAAGTCTCCCAACTCAGTCTAATTGCCCTCTTCACTACAGTCCAAATGCTTCAATTTGTGTTAGTTATAATACTTGGATAATCTTTTTTAAATTCAAGTAGTAATCTCTGAGATTAATGAAAATATAATAGAAGAAATGCCCTTGGGATCTAAACTGGAACTAGAGGGACGTTGTGGGCTTTCTGATTTGACCCTAAGGGAAAGAGATCCTTGGATTAAACTGACCAAATGATATCTTCGGTATAAATGGTTTCCATAGGTGGGTGACATAGGGATTTTGTGGCAACTCTTCTATTGTTTCGTGGTTTAAGAGATACTATTTTGTGGTAGCATCTGGCTGCTTTACTGTTTTCCTTTGGTGTGTTAGGAAGGGTTTGAGAAGAATTAAACTGTAAACTAACTTTCAAATGAAAATGTGTGATTGTTCATGTAATTTCTGAGGGATGATCTAGTTGTCAGCCATGGGCACTGGGTAAGCTTGAATATATAACCTCCTTAAGTACATGTGCTTCTAATGTTCTGTGCCATTCCTCCCTTATACAGCACCACTTTTGTGTGCTAACCTTTCTCTGCAAGGCCGGCCCCCAGTGTCATTATATGTAACTCTTCATCCCACCTTCCGCAACTGCCTGAGAGCAATAGTTCTGTAACTATAATAGTCTGCTGAATGTTAATACTAACTGTACTCTTATACTTGAACCAAGCTCTGGAAATAAAAGTGGTCTTTCCCCAGTTCAAATAAAAAGCCAATTTCTAGGGCTTTATTTGGATTAAAATGCCCTAGATTATCCCTTTTTCCCAAGTATGTGTTTTTAAACTTTTGGCATCTGCTACTATTGAGACAACAAAATCAATGAAGGCTTATCCAGCAGAAATCTTGCTAACATCCAGTTATATCTAGTTCACCAGCTTGTTTTGTTTGTGTTTTATGGATACATGTTCTTGGCTATGATTTTGTTTTGCATATTTATAATATTTTCTGTTAGAAAAATAGCTTCTAGTTTGTAAAATGAGGTTAAACATATCAATATTATATGGTATTCTACAAAAGCATGAATTTCTTCATAGCAATTTTGAGAAGTTCTCTTGACCTGTGTAGGGAGGTTTTTACTGAAGAGATGCTATGTGACATAAGTTTTGACAGTAGTAAAATAATTTTTAAACGTAATGACAAAAGATAAAACCAAATTACGTAATTTGGATGTTTGTCCCCTCCAAATCTCATATTGAAATGTGACCTCCAGGCCAGGTGCAGTGGCTCATGCCTGTAATACCCAACACTTTGGGAGTCTGAGGTAGGAGGATCTCTTGAGGCCAGGAGTTTGAGATCAGCCTGGGCAACATAGCAAGACCCCATCTCTATTAAAAAAAAAAAGAAGAAGCAGCAGCAGAAATGTTGGAGGTGATCCTAGTGGGAGGTATTAGAATCATGGGGCAGATCCCTCATGAATGACTTAGAGCCATCCCTTTGGTGATGAGTGAGTTCTCACTCAGTTCATGGGAGATCTGGTTATTTAAAAGAGCCGGGACCTCCCCACTTGTCTATGTCTCTTGCTCCTTCTCTCCATGTGACGTGCCTGCTGTCCCTTTGTTTTCCACCATGATTGGAAGCTTCCCGAGACCCTCGCCGAAAACAGATGCTGGAGCCATGCTTCTGCAGCCTGCAGAACTGTGAGGCAATTAAACCTTTATAAATTATGCAGTCTCAGGTATTCCTTTATAGCAGCACAGAAACAGACTAACACACCAAGTTAGAGAATAGTTAAGAAACACTACTATTGGTTTCAAAAATTAATAGCAGTTGGCCAGGCGTGGTGGTGAGCACCTATAATCCTAGCACTTTGGGAGGCCAAGGCGGGCGGATCACGAGGTCAGGTGTCCGAGACCAGCCTGGACAACATGGTGAAATCCCATCTCTACTAAAAATACAAAATTAGCTGGGCATGGTGGCACATGCCTGTAATCACAGCTACTTGGGAGGCTGAGACAGGAGAATTGCTTCAACTTGGGAAGCGGAGGTTGCAGTGAGCTGAGATCGTGCCATTGCACTCCAGCCTGGGTGACAGAACGAGACTCCGTCTCAAAAAAAAATAGTAATAATAAAATAATAGCAGTTACTTCAGCATGAATAACTGCCAACAGTAAATCATTATTGTAGGAGAGTAGGATAGTGTCACAACTGAAATCATTCAGTAAAAGACTCAGTTCTCATATGCTTTTTTGTTTTGTTTTTTTTTACAGTTATCTCACTAAACATTCACTTAAAATAGACATCATCCATATTGTCTGCATAGCTTTGGCAGGACTTTGAGGCAGAAGGACTTGGTAAGGCATACTGACCTTGAATTAAATTTGCATCTTCCACAGGCAGGCTGCCCAGTTTGTAAAGATCGAGCCTTCCAGGCGTGTTCTCTAATAATAGATCTAGGAAGCCCTAACAGGAGAAGCAGCATTTGGAGGGCATCTCTTTCTCTAACCAACTCTCCCTGGAAGGGCCTAGCCCTCTTTTCCTCTGAATCTATTAAGAAAAAGAGTCACACCAAAGAAAAACATCTAATTTATTCTCTTCATAATGTATATTCTAAACATTTATTCAGAAATGTGCTACTGTTCATGTATGAAGTGGCTGACCAAAATACATATTTAGAATTGTTTTCTTCTGCTCTTGATATATTCCTTTTTTATATCTTGTTTTCCTTGTGACTAAAAGCAGATGTTTTTAGAAGGCAGCTGGCTAGAATTAGGAATGCAGCCTTAATTTAAGAAGTAACCTATTTAAAGGTTTTTGGGCATAGAGAGTTCAAGAAACTAATTGGACTGTCTTGTGTTATTAGAAAATGTTTTATGGTAGCTAGTATTTTTTTTCACTTTTTTTCCATTGAGAGTTCCATTCCCATAATTTATATATTTCACTCATAGTAAAGTTTATTGGACCATGTCTAATAATAAAAACAGGGAAATGGAAACTTTTTGTGAATTTCTTGGTTCACATTTTGCTAACAGAGGAAAAACTTTGTTATAATGCCGAATTGTTATTTTTTAAGGAGCAAAGTATGTTCTGTATCTAAAGGAATATTTATTCTTGGGGGCTCAAGGTGTGTATAGAAGAGTTTTTGTTTAGGTTTGCCAACTAGAGAATGGTGTACTCTTCTGCCATTTGGTACAAGTTAGTAGATTTACTTTTTTTTGAGACGGAGTCTTGCTCTGTCGCCCAGGCTGGAGTGCAGTGGTGTGATCTCGGCTCACTGCAACCTCCACCTCCCAGGTTCAGGCAATTCTTCTGCCTCAGCCTCCCGAGTAGCTGGGACTACAGGCGCCCACCACCACGCCAGACTAATTTTGTTTTGTAATTTTAATAGAGACAGGGTTTCACCATATTGGTCAGGCTGGTCTCAAACTCCTGACCTCAGGTGATCCATCTGCCTCTGCTCCCAAAGTAGCTACAGGCGTGAGTCACTGCGCCCGGCTGATTTACTTTACTTCTGTTCATAAGTCTTTTTTTTTTTTTAACAGCCTTATTGAGCTACCGTTCATATACTGGATGAATTATATAAAATGTATACCCATTTAAAGTGTACAATTCAATGAATTTTAGTATATTCACAGGTATGAAGCCATCATTACCACAATCAATTTTAGGATATTTTCATCACCCTAGGAAGAAGCCCATACCCATTAGCAGTCACTTCCCTTATCTTCCCAAACTCCCAGTCATGGAACCACTAATCTACTTTCCGTCTGTGTAGCTTATTTTCAGCATTTCATGTAAATTGAATAATGTAATATGTGGTCTTATGTGATTGACTTCTTTCACCTGGCATAATGTTTTCAAGGTTCATTCCTGTGGTGGCATGCATCAGATACTTCATTCCTTTTTATTGAGAAATAATACTGCATTTTATGGATAATACCACATTTTATTTATCCAGTAATCAATTGATAAACATGTAGTTGTTTCTACTTTTTGGCTATTATAAGTAATGCTGCCATGAACATTAATTGCAAGTTTTTATGTGGCTGTATATTTTCATTTCTCTTGGGCATATGCCTAGGAATAAAATTGCTAGGTCATATGGTAACGTTAGGTTTAACTTTTGGAGGAACTGCCAGACTGTTTTCCAGGGCAGCTGTCCCATGATACATTCCCACCAGTAATGTGTTAGAGTTCTAATTTCTCCACATCCTAACACTTGTTATTATCTGTCTTTTTGATTATAGTCATCTGAGTGGGTATGACATGATAGATAATGGTGGTTTTAATTTGCGTATCTTCTTAGAAGAAATACTTTTTTTAAGATCCTTTGCCCATTTTTTAGTTGGGTTATGTGTCTTGTTAAGTTCTTATATGTATTCTACATGTAAGTCCCTTGTCAGGTATATGACTTGCCAAAATTTTCTCCCAGGCTATGGTTTGCCTTTTTCACTTTCTTGATAGTGTTCTTCAAAGCACTAAAGTTTTAAATTCTGCTAACTTTCACTTTATCAATTTTTTTCTTTTGTTGCTTTTGCTTTTGGTGTCATATCTATGAAGCCATTGCCTAATCCAAGATCATGAAGATATGCTTATCTTTTCTTCCAAGAGTTTATAATTTAAGCTCTTGCATTTAGGTCTTTGATCCATTAAATTAATTTTTATATATGGCATGAGGTAGAAGACCAGCTTCATTCATTTGCATGTGGATATCCAGTTGTCTCAGTTCTATTTGTTGAAAAGACTATTTTCCCACTGAATTGTCTTGGCACCGTCGTTAAAGATCAATTGGCCATAAATGTAGGGACTTATTTCTGAACTCTGAATTCTGTTTCATTGATCTATATGTCTGTCTTTATGCCAGTAGTACACTGTCTTGATTACTGTGGCTCTGTGCTAAATGTTGAAATCAGGAAGTCTGAGTCCTATAACTTTTTCAAGATTGTTTTAGCTATTCTAGGTCCCTTGAATTTCCATATGAATGTTTAAATTTGTCAATTTCTGCAAAAAATGGCAGCTGGGATTTTGACAAGAATGGCAGTGAATCTTCAGGTCAACTTGGAGAATATTACCATCCTAACAATATTAAGTCTTCCAGTTCACGAGCATGGAATGTCTTTCCTTTTATTTAGGTCTTCTTTAATTTCTTTCAATAATGTTTTGTAGTTTTCAGATACAAGTTATGAACTTCTTAAATGTATCCATAAGTTTATTTTTTATGTAACTGTTGTAAATGGAATTGTTTTCTTAATTTCTTTTTCTGATTGCTTATTGCTAGTGTATAGAAATACAATCGATTTTTTTTTTTTTGAGAGGGAGTCTCTGTCACCCGGGCTGGAGTGCAGTGGCGCAATCTCAGCTGACTGCAAGCTCCGCCTCCCGGGTTCAGGCCATTCTCCTGCCTCAACCTGAGCAGCTGGGACTACAGGTGCCTGCCACCACGCCCGGCTAACTTTTTGTATTTTCAGTAGAGACAGGGTTTCACCGTCGATCTCCTGACCTCGTGATCTGCCCGCCTCGGCCTCCTAAAGTGCTGGGATTACAGGCGTGAGCCACCGTGCCTTTCCTACAATCAATTTTTATATGTTGATCTTGTACCCTGCAGTGTTTTTTAATTTATTTATTAGTTTTAATAATTTTTTGGTGGATTCCTTATGGTTTTCCTGTATACAATATCATATTATCTGCAGAATGAGGTAATTTTACTTCTTTTTTTCCAGTTTGAATACCTTTAATTTTTTCTTCTTCAGTAATTGCCCTGGCTGGAATATCCAGCACAGTGTGTAATAGAAGTGGCAAGAGCAGACACTCTTGTTTTTTATTTTAAAGGGAAAAGCATTCAATCTTTCACCATTAAGTATGATATTAGCTGTGAGGTTTTTCATACATATTCTTTATCAGGTTAGGGAAATTTCCATCTGATGAATAGATTTTTTTTTTTTTTTTTTTTGAGACGGAGTCTCGCTCAGTCGCCCAGGCTGGAGTGCAGTGACGCGATCTCAGCTCACTGCAAGCTCCGCCTCCTGGGTTCACGCCATTCTCCTACCTCAGCCTCCCAAGTAGCTGGGACTACAGGCACCGCCACCTCGCCCAGCTAATTTTTTTTTGCGTTTTTAGTAGAGACGGGGTTTCACCGTGTTAGCCAGGATGGTCTCGATCTCCTGACCTCGTGATCCGCCCGCCTCAGCCTCCCAAAGTGCTGGGATTACAGGCTTGAGCCACCATAGATTTAAAAAATGTATAATATACAATGTATATTTTATATATGTTGTATAAAACATATATATATCATGAAAGGGTATTGAATTTTGTCAAATGCTTTTGTCTAGTGGGATGATCATGAGGATTTGTCCTTTATATGGTATATTACATTCATTTTTTTTTTTTTTTTTTTTAAGATTAAGCCCACCTTCCATTCCAAGGATAAATCCCACTGGGTCATGTTATATAATCCTTGAGTCTGTTTTCATAATAGATATTAGTCTCTGTTTCTTGTGATGTCTTTTTTTTGGTGTCAGGTTTATCTGGCCTCACAGAATGAGTTGGGAAGTGTTCCCCTTTCTTCTATATTTTGGAAGAGGTTCTGAAGACTTGGTATTGATTCTTGTTTAATTTAGTAGAATTTGCCAGCGAAGTCACCTGATCCTGGGCTTTTCTTTGTGGGTAGTTTTTAAATTACTAGTTCATTCTTTTCTCATTAGAGGTTGTTTAGATTTTCTTTTTTTTTTTTTTTTTTTTTTTGAGACGGAGTCTCGCTCTGTCGCCCAGGCTGGAGTGCAGTGGCCGGATCTCAGCTCACTGCAAGCTCCGCCTCCCGGGTTTTTACGCCATTCTCCTGCGGTTGTTTAGATTTTCTGTATCTTCTTGAGTCAGTTTTGGTAGCTTGTGAATTTGTCCATTTCACCTGTTATATAATTTGTTGGCATGCAGTTCTTAGTCTTCCTTGTAATCCTTTTCATTTCCATTAGGTCGGTAGAGATGTCTCTTCATAGATTTCTAACCAGTAAATAGATCACTACTTGAACTTTGCAAAGAAATTAACTCTTCAACTTTTGTGGGGCCTTTCCAAGGATAGAAAATACAAGGAAACATGAAAAACAAAGAACTACTGAGTTCATCATTATTACTGCTAACAATGAATAAGCAACATCAACATTAATTTTTACTTTGCACAGAGTATTGAAACAGAGCCTTCAAAAATTAACGATAATGAGTCTGGGCACAGTACTGGGCATGGCTCACACCTGTAATCCCAGGACTTGTGGAGGCCAAGCTGGAAGGATTGCTTGAGGCCAGGAGTTCAAGACAAGCTTGGGCAACATAGCGAGACCCTGCATCCACAAAAATAAAAGCTAAAAAATTAGCCTGGCCTGGCAGTTTCTCAGGAGGCTGAGTTAGGAGGATTGCTTCAGCCCAGGGGTTTGAGGAGGCAGTGAGCTATGATACTACCACTGCATTCCAGCTTAGGCGCCAGAGCAAGACCCCTCTCTAAAAAACAATAGCAATAATGATGATGGTGTTATGAGTGAGGGGTGGACTTACACTGTTTAATACTGTCCAAAGGAATATATCTCTAGGTTTAAAAATCATTTTCCTAGCAACTTATGGGCTTTGTATAATCTTGAGCAGAAACACTTGACCTGATTATTCAACTTTCCATCTGAGAGTGGAGGTAGTACCACTTGCAAAGCAAGCAGATACTCATTTTCATTGTACTGTCTCAGCATTTCTTTAGAAACTTTATTTAGGCCACATCTCATTATAGTGAATTCCAAACTACTGACCAAATTTTTGAATGGAATATTTCCCTTGCTTTTAAGTTTCCTTTTACAGTTTTCCCCTTTACAAAATGTGTCAAAAAATACCTTTATTTTTTAGAATGTAAAATCTTGAATACAAGGAAATTTCAGAGTGAAGAAGTATAGTATTCAGGCAACATATAGGAGTTCTGAGCATGGAATTCCCAAGCATAGAAGAAATTATTTTCATTTGTGAAAAGGCAGAGAGTAAAAGATTTCTAAGTTTAGGATGCCCACTCTGATAAATTCATTCTCATCCTAATTCTTTACCAAAAGTCAACATGTGGGTATGATTTTTTTTTTTCATGAAAATCTTTCCCATTTTTTAATAAAACATTTGGGTTCTTATTATGGAAATTTACAATAAATCACTTTCAGAAGGCTATTTACTGCTGAACAGAAGAGATTGTTAAAATTAAATGATATTGAACGTAAAATGGAAATGTTCAATTTACTAAGCATTTAAAACCTTTTGATTATTGTAGCCAAGCCATTATGTATACATTTCTTTTTGGAAAATATTCTATATTTTGGAAAAGAAGCTATGCTGCAAAAAGAGAATCGGCCACTTTAAAATAGAGCTGCCTGCATCCGGAACAAAAACCTTTTGGCGCCGTCATTAAGGAAATCAGCAGTGTACAGACCAAATTATTGGTTTCAAACTGTATAAACAATGGGATTTCTCAATTGGAAAAGGCAATTTAAGTCCTAGAAGTTGGCTGCCAAGGAAACCACTACTTGGAAAAAGCCTAACAAAATTTTTATGTGAACTAGCATGATACCTTCCAGTATGTTCCACTCTTTCTCTCTCTCTCTCTCTCTTTTTTTTTTTTTCTTGAGACAGGGTTTCACTCACTTGCCCAGGCTGGAGCACAGTGGCACAATCACAGCTCACTGAAGCCTCGACCTCCTGGGCTCAGGTAATCAATCCTGCCATGTCAGCCTTCTGGGTAGGTGCAACTACAGGCACACACCACCACTCCCAGCTAATTTTTTGTTTTTTGTAGAAATGGGGTTTCACCATGTTGCCCAGGCTGGTGTTTTTCTGTGAAAAGGGGAAGAAAGGAGGAGGATAGCAAGAAACTTAGAAACACATCTCTGTTGTAAGGAGGCAAGAACTAGATTATTCTCTTTAGTTCCCCCCAATTTTTTATTGTGAAAATTTTTAAACTTTCCCAAAAAGTTTAAGGAAGAGTACAATCTGTATATACCCTTCATTCAGATGTACCCGTTTTTACCGTTTTGCTACATTTGCTTTCTCTCACACCCGTCCTACACTCTCTCACACATAGATCACATAGAAAGTAAGTCACAAACGTAGCAATTCATCCCTAACTACTTTAGTATGTATTTCCCAAGAAGACATTTTCTGGCTTGGCGCAGTGGCTCATGCCTGTAATCCCAGCACTTTGGGAGGCCAAGGAGGGCGGATCACTTGAGACCAGGGGTTTGAGACCAGCCTGGCCAACATGCCAAAACCCCATCTCTACTAAAAATACAAAAATTACCCAGGTATGTCAGCACAAGCCTGTAATCCCCCTTGCATGGCTGAGGCACAAGAATCACTCCAACCTGGGAGGCAGAGGTTGCAGTGAGCCCAGATCACGCCACTGCACTCCAGCCTGGGTGACAGAGTGAGACTCTCTATCTCAAAAAAAAAAAAGACATTTTCTACCTAATCATAGTACTGTTATCACACCCAAGAAGTTTTTAATTGATGTAATATTATTGAATATATAGTCTATATTCATGTTTTCCCCACTTGTTCCAATAATGGTTCTTTTTAGCCTGTTTTTGTTTTTGTTTTTTACAAGAAATCCAGGATCCAATCAAAATTCATTCACTTCATTTAATCGCCGTAAGAGTAGCCCACCCTTCCTCTGCCTTCTTTTGACTTTGCTGTCACTGATACTTTTTTAAAAACGAAGCGTTGGCTGGGCACAGTGGCTCATGTCTGTAATCCCAACACTTTGGGAGGCCAAGGCAGGTGGGTTGCTTGAGCCTAGGAGTTCGAGACCAGCCTGGACCACATGATGAAACCCTGTCTCTACAAAAAGTATCTGGGCATGGTGGCATGTGCGAGTCCTAGCTACTCGGGAAACTGAGGTGGGAGAATGGCTTGAGCCCTGCCTGCAGTGAACCGAGATCAGGCCACTGCACTCCAGCCTGGGCAACAGAGCCAAACGCTGTCTCAAAAGAATGAAAAAATAAAAAAATAAAAAACAGGCCAGTTTTCTTGTAGAATGTCTCATAGTCCAGACTTACCTGATTTTTCCTTATGGTTGTCTTCTGGTTTAACACATTTGACAGGAAAACCAACAAAGCAAATGTAGCTTTTGTATTTCATCACATCCAAAGGCACATAATATCAATTGGTTCAACTATTAATGATGCTCAGTTTAATCACTGAGTATTGATAAGGTGATATACAACGTATTTTTCCATTGCAAAGGTATCTTTTTTCTTTGTTATTTAGGAAAAATGGTGGGGGTTGGCAAGTGACATTAGTGCCAAAAGGGAGAAATGGTGGGGGAGGAGGAGGTGACACTTCAAGACAGTGTGTGTATCATTCTTAAACAGCCTTTCTTCTAATGGTGTTATCATCCATGACTCAACTGACTCAACTGGTGGCAACAAAATGGTGATTGCCTAATTTTGCCCTTTCGTCTACTTGTATTAGCTGGCTTTCTTCCATTAAAACAAGAGCTTTCCTCCTTTTACTTTTTTTTTTTTAAGCATTACCATGGACTCTGAGAGTGTCTTTTTATTCAATATTCTATAGTCCATTATGATGATCATTTTTGATGTTCACCTCTTCCCAAAGTTGACTAATGAAAACTGCTTTTAGGCCAGCTTCTCTATAATTTTGACATGTGTCCATCATTCTTTGAGCAATTCTCACCTTACACATTTTTGCCCTAACTTGGAATCAACCATTTCTCCAGAGTCCTGATTCCTTTTAGGAAGAGAAACCAAGATCTGGACAGTATGTTCATTGCTTCTACTTCAGTGTGCCTCCTGTTACAATCCAGTAACACGGGCTTCTTCCATTTCCTCTTCCGTGTTTTGTATCTCCCTCTACTACATTGACAACTCTGGTTCCCGCCATCAGCATATGTACTCATTTGTTCTGTACTAGAGTATAGCAGTCCCCAACCTTTTTGGCATCGGGGACTAGTTTCGTGGAAGACAATTTTGCCGTGGACCTGGGGCGGGGGAGGGAGAATGGTTTCAAGATGAACTGTTCCGCCTCAGATGATCAAGCATTTGTTAGATTCTCATAAGGAACGCACAACCTAGATCTCTTGCATCCGCAACTGCACACCTCTTGCTACATACACATCCTGTAGTACATACAAACAGTTTTGGAATTACACCAGTACCACTATAAACAACACATCTCAGTTTGAGATTTCTTTGCACTTCATTTTGTCCTTAGAATATATCTCAGTAAGGGTATGTAGACAGATTACTATATTCAGAAGTTAATTTCTTTTTTATTTTCTGTGTGGTTATCAATTTGATACACAACTAGGTTCATTTGTTTTTGTTTGACTTCAGTTTTGAGATGTACTTCTGTGTCCAGAATTGGTTCTGTCCAGTGGGTTCTTGGTCTCGCTGACTTCAAGAATGAAGCCACAGACCCTTGCAGTGAATGTTAAGTTCTTAAAGATGGTGTGTCCGGAGTTTGTTCCTTCAGATGTTCAGATATGTCTGGAGTTTCTTCCTTCTGGTGGGTTTGTGGTCTCACTGACTTCAGGAATGAAGCTGCAGACCCTTGTGGTGAGCATTACAGTTCATAAAGGTAGTGCGGACACAAAGAGTGAGCAGCAGCAAGATTTATTGTGAAGAGCGAAAGAACAAAGCTTCCATAGCGTGGAAGGGGACACGAACAGGTTGCCGCTGCTGGCTTGGGTGGCCAGCTTTTATTCCCTTATTTGGCCCCGCCCACATCCCACTGATTGGTCCATTTTACAGAGCACTGATTGATCCATTTTACTGAGTGCTGATTGGTGTGTTTACAGACCTTTAGCTAGACACAGAGCCCCGATTGGTGTGTTTTTTACAGAGTGCTGATTGGTGCATTTACAAACCTTTAGCTAGACACAGAGTGCTGATTGGTGTATTTACAAACCTTCAGCTAGACACAGAGCGCTGATTGGTGCATGTTTAGAGTGCACAGATTGGTGCGTTTACAAACCTTTAGCTAGACACAGCGCTGATTGGTGCGTTTTTACAGAGTGCAGATTGGTGCGTTTACAAACCTTTAGCTAGACACAGAGCGCTGATATGTGCGTTTTTACAAAGTGCTGATTGGTGCATTTACAGTCCTCTAGCTAGACAGAAAAGTTCTCCAAGTGCTCACTTGACCCAGGAAGTCCAGCTGGCCTCACCTCTCACTCCCCCCTCTAAACAGGACACCCCAACTACTGTTGGGAATTAGGCAATGACCGCTCTAGCTACTTCTTGCTTGATAGGGTCGAAGAAGGGGTCCTGCAGTTGTGTCCTCCAGAGGGGAACTCTTTAGGCCAGTGAAAGGGCCAGCAGGTTGGTCCAGGGGTCCTCAGTAGAAGTTGTTAGTTGAGCTCATTTGGGGTTCCATTTGTAAGACCATCTGTAGCTTGATGGCCTCGATCCTAGGGGAAACAAATTTAACAAGGAGGTTAAAAATACAGGGCCTGAAGGCGAGTAATAGCAAGATGGCTGTCCCAGGACCTAGAAAGGGGAAAAGCCATGTCGCCCAACTCCAGAGGTTGGTATAAGAGTTTGAAAGGCATTGTCTAATTTCAGAAGCCTTTTCCTGTAAACGCCAGGCAGCATCTCATACTATCCCTGACTGGTTAGTGCAGAAACAACAGTCTTCCCCTAAGAAGGTGCAGAGTCCTCCTTTCTCAGCAGTGTGAAGGTCTAGGCCTCGGCGGTTTTGGAGAGTCCCTGCTGCCAAAGGGTCTATTTGGGATTGTAGAGTAAGGATAGATTGTATTATTTCTTGCAAACTGTCTGAGAGGCAGATATAGATTGAAGTTCCACATAAGAAGAATATGCCTTGGCTGGGTAGACGGAAATTTACCCTGGCTTTTAAAGGAATAGGGTACACTTTTTTCTTTACTACTTCAATCTCTTTCTCTCTCTTTGACTCCTTCTTTGTCTCCTCCTCTCTCTCCTTCTCTCTTTGACTTTCTGTCTCTGTCTCCTCCTCTCTCTTTCTGCCTCTTTCTCTCTTTCCTTTCTGCTGGTCTTTCCCTGCCTCTGCCAGCCGCTTATGGTGCTGTTGTCCTCTCTCCTTCCCCTTTTGATGGCTTCGGCAATGTAAGACTGCCACCTCCTTGGGTTTTGCACTGCGTGCAATAACTCCATAATTTCCTTGTGGTATTTAATGGGGGTTCCCCCAGAGATGAGGAACTCTGTTTCTTTCCATATTGCAGCATGGGCATGTAGGATTAGATAAGCATACTTGCTATCTGTATACACATTTATTATTTTTCCCTTTCCCAGTTCTAAGTCTCGGGTAAGTGCCACTGGTTCTGCTAACTGGGCACTGGTCCCTGGAGGAGGAGGCTTACTTTCAAGTACGGTTACATCACTAACTATGGCAGAACCTGCCCTTCGTATCCCATTCTCCACAAATGAACTACTATCAGTATATAGGTTAAGGTCAGGATTAGCTAAGGGGACTTCTGAGAGATCATCTCGGGTGGCATGAGTCTGGACTATAATTTGTTGGCAGTCATGCTCGATTGGTTCTCCATCCTCTGGGAGAAGAGTGGCAGGGTTGAGGGCCACTCACGTACGTACTTGAAGCACCAGTCCCTCAAGGAGTAGTGCCTGGTATCTAGGCGGTTGTCCGATAGCCATAAACTTCCTGTGGCCCCTAGTATGCCATTTATATCATGAGTAGTCCAGACAGCGAGATCCTTTCCTCATAATATTTTGATGGCCTCCAACACTAAGACAGCCACCGCCACAACTACCCATAAACAGTGAGGCCAGCCTTTTGCTACTACATCAGTTTTCTTTCTTACATATGCCACTGGTTGTGGGGTTGTCTCAGGAGTCTCAGTAAGGACTCCAAGAGCTATCCCTGCTCTCTCTGTGACGTATAAAGAGAAGTTTTGTCCTGTGGGAAGGTTTAAAGCTGGAGCTTGTACTAGGGCCTGCTTTAAGGTTTTGAAGGCTGTTTCTGCCTCTGGTTCCCATTCTACTAGATGAGTATTTGCCCTCTGGGTCTCCTTGATTATAACATAGAGGGGCCTGGCTATCTTGCTGTATCCAGGGATCCAAAGTCGGCAAAAGCCAGTGATTCCAAGGAACCCCCGCAGCTTAATGTCTTAGAGTGATGATAAGCCAGTATAGGCTGTATTCATTCCTTGCTGAGGGACCTGGTCCCTATGGCTAAGATTAGGCCCAGATATTTGACCTGCTATAGGCAAAGCTGGGCCTTCAACCTAGATGCCTTGTACCCTTGATTAGCTAGAAAGTTCAAGAGATCTAGAGTAGCCTGCTGGCATGAGGTTTCCGAATTGGTAGCCTAAAGTAAATCATTCACATACTGAAGGACGAGGGTGTCTGGACTTGAGAAGTGGCCTAGATCTTGGGCCAGTGCCTGACCAAACAGATTAGGGCTATCCCTTAACCGTCGGGGCGAGACCGACCACGTAAGTTGGGATGTGTGGTCTGTGGGATCCTCAAAGGCAAAGAGAAACCGGGAGACAGAGTGCAGGGGAATACAGAAGAAGGCATCCTTGAGGTCCAGAACAGTGAACCATTCTGCTTCCTCTGGTATTTGAGAGAGCACGGTATCGGGGTTGGGTACAACTGAATATAGAGGAATTACTGCCTCGATGAGTCTAAGATCTTGCACGAGTCTCCACTGACCGTTCGGTTTTGGTACTCCTAGAATTGGGGTGTTGCAGGGACTGTTGCATTTCCTTACCAAGCCTTGAGCTTTTAAATGTTTAACAATATCCTGTAATCCTTTATGAGCTTCAGGCCTTAAGGGATATTGCCTTTGATAAGGAAAAGTGGTGGGGTCTTTTAGCCTGATTTGGACTGGGCGGGCATTTTTTGCCCTTCCAAATTGTCCTTCTAATGCCCAGACTTCAGGGTCGATTCCCTCCTCAAGTAGGGGACAACAAATGGGTAACTTGTTCCCCATATTCGTGTAGGTAATAGCTCCAGCCTTGGCTAATATATCCCTCCCTAATAAGGGTGTGGGACTTTCAGGCATCACAAGAAAGGCATGTGAAAAGAGCAAAGTCTCCCAGTTACAACTGAGGAGGGGGGAGAAATACCGGGTTACAGGCTGTCCCAGGATTCCTCGGATGGTAACGGACCTTGAGGACAGTCATCCAGGACAGGAGCTTAACACTGAGAAGGCAGCACCAGTGTCCAGGAGGAAGTCAATTTCCTGGCCCTCAATGCTTAAACGTACCCGGGGCTCAGTGAGGGTGGTGGCATGAGCTGGCGCTTGCCCCGGGCATCCTCCATCCTGTTGTTGGATCATCTGGTTGGGGGCTTCTGGCCCAGGGAACCATTGTACTCTGGGGCAGTGCACCTTCCAGTGATTGCCTTGGCATAGTGGACATGGGCAGGGGGGCAGCTTGTTTCTCGTTGGACAATCTCTTTTAAAGTGTCCTTGTAAACCACACTGATAACAAACCCTACCAGGTGATTGGCCTGCGCCATTTTCTGTCCTCTCTGAACCACCAAGGTTTGTTTGTCTGAGGGCCATGACTAAGGCTGTGGCCTTTCTCTGATCTCGCTTTTCCTTTTCACCTGTTCTTCTTGGTCCCTGTTATAGAACACCGAGGTTGCCAGGTTTAATAATGCCTCCAGATTTTGTTCAGGGCCCAGGGCCCAGGGCCCAGGGCTCGCTTTTGGAGCTTTCTCCTGAAATCTGCAGCTGACTGGGAAATAAACTTATCTTTTAGGATCAGTCGACCCTCTAGTGAGTTGGGTGACAGGGGAGTATATTTTCTTAAGGCCTTTCATAACTGCTTAAGAAAGGCAGAAGGAGTTTCTTCTTTTCCTGAGTTATGGTGGATATCATTGAATAATCCATGGGCTTTTTTCTAATTCTCCTTAGTCCTTCTAGAACACAGGTCAACAGATGTTTGCAACTCCAGTCTCCGTGATCTGAGTCGAGGTCCCAGTGGGGATCCATACTGGAGACGGCTAGCTGTCTGGTAGGGAATTTGTCCCTTTCTTCAGCTGTCATTCTATCATTTACTTGACTAAGATACAAGGTATCTCCAAACTCCCGGGCTGCCACTAAAGCCGCATTCTTTTCCTTAAAGGCCAGGGTTTGATCTAACAGTAGCATGACATCTCTCCAAATGAGATAGAAGGTTTGCCCTAGACCCTGTAGGACATCTGTGTACCTGTCAGGGTCATCTGAAAACTTCCCCAGGTCTGCCTTGATCTGCTTTAAATCAGAGAGGGAGAAGGGGACATGTACCTGAGTTGGGCCAAATTCCCCTCCCCTTACAGCTTGAAGGGGACATAACCGATAGCCTGGGGGTTTCTGTGGTCCTTTGGAGATTTCTTTGCTTGTTTCCTTCTGGGTAGGGGAGATTAGAGGAGGCTTATCGTTAATAGAAAGGGGAGCTATAGGGAAGCTAGGATATGGAGGTAAGCTGAGAAGTCCTCCTGTGGGATGTAAACTGCAAGCTTTGCATAGTTGTAGATTCTCCTTCAGTGAAAAGAAAGCTTGGACATAAGGTATTTCACTCCATTTACCTTCCGTCTTACAGAAAAGGTCAAGCTGCAGGATAGTGTTGTAACTTATACTTCCCTCAGGTGGCCATTTTTCCCCATCAGAGAGAGAATACTGGGGGCAGGCCATAGTGCAGAAAAAGATGAGCTGCCTCTTTTTCAGGGTTTGTGGGTCAAATTGGTCCCAGTGGCTTAGGATGCCTTTCAAGGGTGAGCCTGCTGATGCCTGAGTGTTTGCCATCTAAAACCACCTGCGGTTTTGGTTTGTTTCTCCCCCTGCCCAAGAACCTGCAACGGTCCCTGGACCCTGCTGATCAGAATAGTTGCACTCACTGACGCAGCAACAGAAACACTAGTTTTCCTCCTAGACCACAAGGAGGACCAAGGAATGTTGGATTTCGTAGCCCTTACCGACGCATTCTCGAAAACCTGCACCCTTGCCCGGCCTCCCAGACCACAAAGAGGACCGAGAAAAATCGGATTTAGTGACCCTTACCGATGCAGTCTCGAAAACCTGTCAGAGTCCTAAGCATTCTCCTGTTAGTATTGGGACATTACCTGTGTCCTATAAAGATGTTATGCCCCAAAAATGAAGTGGAGGGCCATACCCTGAGGGAGGGGGGATCTCCAGAGTTGGAAGAGTGATGCCTTTTGTCCTCACTTATATGAATAGGAAGGATATAATTTCTGAGGCTCCCCATATCCTAGCTTCAGGAATAGCTTTTGTTAGGCCTGCTTGTCTGAGGACGGATCCTGAAATTCCAGATAGTGCCCCACCCCAGTGGGGCTTTGGGCAAAAATTATGTCTGTCTTATTGGTGAGCCCGGGTGCTTAAAGAAGGTAACAGAGTCCTGAAGTTTATACTAGAAATCATTCTTATAGGAGAAACTAGAAAAGCACCAGAGACAGGGAGTGGTTTTTAGAAGCAGGACTAGCCTCGGAGAAGAGAGGTGAGAGAAAGTTTGTCTGACAAGCATTAGGACCCAGGAGGCAAGGGTCAGCATGGATAGGATAGATGGCCGAGTCTTGCG
Organism: Papio anubis; assembly: GCF_008728515.1. Classification (NCBI taxonomy): domain Eukaryota; kingdom Metazoa; phylum Chordata; class Mammalia; order Primates; family Cercopithecidae; genus Papio; species Papio anubis. The sequence goes on from NC_044976.1 coordinate 214,139,222, forward strand.
TGGGTGACATGACTTAGTTCTGCTCACGGCCGCAGGATCAACCAACTTGTCAGACCCCAAAGCTGAATGGCTTTCCTCTCTGTCGACCCTCAGCTCAGCCCAGAAGTACAGGAAAAGCGGAAGCTGGTTCCAGGTAAACCAGTGCTTCCAACTCCAAAGAGTCAGGGGTTGTTAGAGAGCCCTTTCCCAGAAAGCCTGACACCCATGTCTTTAGTCCGGCGGCCGTGCTAGTCGCTTTTAACTGGCCCGGTATTTAGCCCCCAAATTCTAAGGAAAAATAGAATAGCAAGCGAAAGGGGTCCAGTAGTACTCACTGCTTGGTGATTGTCCCTTCATGGTCACCAAAATGTGTCCAGAATTGGTTCCTTCTGGTGGGTTCTTGATCTCACTGACTTCAAGAACGAAGCCACGGACCCTCATGGTGTTACAGTTCTTAAAGATGGTGTGTCTGGAGTTTGTTCCTTCAGATGTTCAGATGTGTCCGGAGTTTATTCCTTCTGGTGGGTTCATAGTCTCGCTGACTTCAGGAATGAAGCCGCAGACCCTCATGGTGAGTGTTACAGCTCATAAAGGTAGTGCGGACCCAAAGAGTGAGCGGCAGCAAGATTTATTGTGAAGAGTGAAAGAACAAAGCTTCTACAGCGTGGAAGGGGACCTGAGCAGGTTGCCCCTCCTGGTTCGGGTGGCCAGCTTTTATTCCCTTATTTGGCCCCACCTACATCCCACTGATTGGTCCATTTTACAGAGTGCTGATTGGTGCATCTGCAAACCTTTAACTAGACACAGAGCGCTGATTGGTGCATTTACAATCCTCTAGCTAGACAGAAAAGTTCTCCAAGTGCCCACTCGACCCAAGAGGTCCAGCTGGCTTCACTTCTCACTTCTTTTTCTAAGTCTAACTTTGTGAAAAACATTTACGTGGTTCAAATGTCAAAATTATATATAAAAAGATATCTTAGGAAGTCTGTCTCCCTTTCATCCACCTTTGGTAGGTAACTATTTTCATGATTTTCTGGTTTTTTCTTCTTTTTCTTTTTTGAAAAAAAAAAAAGATATTTGCATATGACAGGGATCTTACACAAACTTTTTCTGTAAATAACCAGATAGTAAATATCTTGGTTATCTATCGCACTCAACTCCGCATAAAAGCCACATAGACAGTTTGCAAACAAGTGAGCGCGGCTGTGTTCCAATAAAATGTTATTTGCAAAGATAGGAGGTGGGCCAGATTTGGCCTGCAGGAGTTGTTTGCTGGCTGTAAGGTGTAGATACAGACATTCTCATACCAAAAAATTTTAAAAAGCATAGTAAGGCAAACTCTTTTTTTTTTTTTTTTCTTTTAAGACGGAGTCTTGCTCTGTTGCCCAGGCTGGAGTGCAGTGGCATGATCTCGGCTCACTGCAAGCTCCACCTTCTGGGTTCACGCCATTCTCCTGCCTCAGCCTCCCAAGTAGCTGGGACTACAGGCACCCGCCACCATGCCTGACTAATTTTTTTGTATTTTTAGTAGAGACGGGGTTTCACCGTGTTAGCCAGGATGGTCTCGATCTCTTGACCTCGTGATCTGCCCACCTCGGCCACCCAAAGTGCTGGGATTACAGGCGTGAGCCACCGCACCTGGCCAACAAACTCTTTTCAAGACTATTGTGATAGGTAGAGAGGCCATGGCAATGGGATTTTGCAGTGGAGTAGAGAGACTGTGTTCAACTCCAAACACAGTGTGGGCAAATGGGAATTTGCAGCCAGGGGGCAGAGTGGAGGGTCAGTGGATGGAAAATTTCTAAGAGGAAACATTAGGGGTTGGGGGGTTCTGGCTAAACCAACCTAACACAATTCTTTGTGAAGACATGCCAGGGTAATCTGACATCACCGGGGGATGGTGGAGGATGAGGAACCTGACCAGATATGGAGGTGATCAGATAGCAAGGGTTGGGGGTTCTTGCTGAACTGAATTAGCAAGATTCTTTGCTAAAACCTGATTTTACAAGTAAGTGTACAGATGGGCCTAGGAGAAGATTCAAGAGTCTAAGTCTTTGCCATATATTATTTTGCAACTTGCTTTTGTTTCCCTAACAAATATATCCTGGAAATTACTTCCTCTTCCTCTTAGTTCTTCAAGAGCATCACCCCTTCCCCTACACTTTTTGAATTTTTTTTAGAGACAGGGTCTCTGTTGCCCTGGCTGGAGTGCAGTGTGATCATAGCTCACTGCAACCTCGAACTCCTGGGCTCAGTTCTCCCACCTCAGCCTCCCGAGTAGCTAGGACCACAGGTACCTGGCTAATTTCTTTCTTTCTTTCTTTCTTTCTTTCTTTCTTTTTTTTTTAAGAGATTGGGTCTCCCTGTGTTGCCCAGGGGGGTCTTGAACTCCTGGCCTCAAGCTGTCCTCCTGCCTCAACCTCCTAAAGTACTGGGATTACAGGTGTAAGCCACCACACTGAGCCCTTCCCCCTCTTTTTATGGCTGAAGAATATTCCATTATATAGATATATCATAGTTTAGGTAACTAGGACCCTATAAATGAACATTTAGGTTGTTGTCAACATTTTACTAACATAAATAATACTGCAGTTAATAGTCTTATGCTTATGATTTTTTATATGTGCAACCTATTCTCTTACTGTAGTATAAAAATTCAAATAAAAACCTGTTAAACTAAGATAATAGCATTTTACTTTAAAGTAACATTTTTAATTATAAAATAATACTCTTTAACAAATGTAGAAAAACAATCCTGAATGTATGGAGTTAAAACTGAAAAGTATTGCATTATAGTCCTCCTCTCCCCCAAATTGTTAACTGTTTGATCTGTGTGCTTCAAACCTTTCTTTTGTTGCAATTGGTGGTAGTTTTATTTTGTCATCCCATACTTAATATGTAAGTATAGCCTCAGGCTTATTTTTCAAAAATGTGATCATGCTACACATATTATGACTTGATCCTTTTATGTGGTTTTTAAATATCTATCGAGTTACCTCATTCTTTTTTCTTTTTTAAAAATTAAACTCAGCTAATTTTCCCAAGTCAACCTTATTGTTTTTTTTGATTGATAGTTTATAATATACGAATGTATCATAATTAGCCATTTCTCTATTGATATTTAGACTTCAGTGTTTCAGTATTGTAGACAACTACAGTTAATGTCCTAGGACATGTCTTTGCGTATATGCTAGTGTTTCTATAGAATAGATTCCGGAAGGTGAAATGGTTAAGTCACTGTCGTTGATTTACACTTGTGCAATGTCTTCTTCACACCCTTCCCAACACCCAGTATTAGCAGTATTTTTAGTATTTGCCAATCTGATAGATAAAAGAAGGGTGGTACCTCATTGTTTTAATTAGTGTTTTTCTGTTTGCTACTGAGATTGTTAGTTCAGGTTTATTGGCCACTAATTTTTTTTTTTTTAATGGAGCTTTTATTTAGAAGTATACTCATATCTGAACTTTTGCTGCCCAGACTCTAGGATCACATAGATTTGGGTAAATGTTTTGAAGAATCCTTACTGTATGTAATCTTACTACTCTCCTTCCAAAATCAAATTGATTCACATAAAAAAAAGTATCCTTCATTTTCTAACTTGTCATCCAAATTCTGTCTCTCCAAATCAGGAACTCAAAAAATTCACATCGAGAGGGATACTTATATTCTCATATGAATCTTTGTTATATCCACACAGATTCTCTCTTCTTATGTATTATTTATCTTTTTATCTTGTTTTTATGTAGTTTTATAAAATAAAAAGTTGTACATTGTTTTTGTTTGTTTGTTTGAGACGGAGTCTGGCTCTCTGGCCCAGGCTGGAGTGCAGTGGCCAGATCTCAGCTCACTGCGAGCTCCGCCTCCCGGGTTCACGCCATTCTCCTGCCTCAGCCTCCCGAGTAGCTGGGACTACAGGTGCCCGCCATCTCGCCCAGCTAGTTTTTTGTATTTTTTTAGTAGAGACGAGGTTTCACCGTATTAGCCAGGATGGTCTCGATCTCCTGACCTCGTGATCCGCCCGTCTCGGCCTCCCAAAGTGCTGGGATTACAGGCTTGAGCCACCGCGCCCGGCCAAGTTGTACATTTTTATGTTGAATATCTGTTGATGTTTTCCTCTATAAATTCTAGGATTTTGCTTTACTTGGGTTGTCTTTTCCCACCTAAAATTTTTTAAACTCTATTTCCTTCTATCCCTATATAGTTATTTTTAGACACACTGGAATTTTTAGATACGTGAAATTTATTTTTGTGCATGATGCATTTTGGCAACATGTTTTTAATAATTCACGCTTTGTCATTAATTTTAAATATCTCCTTTATCATATATCAAATTATTATATATACAAGGGTCTGTACCAGGATCTGTTCCTGCAACAGTGCCATATTGTTTTAATGAATATTTCAGTTTCTAGATGGGAAAATTCCTTGTTCTTTTTCATATATTTATTTATTATTGCTTAATTCTTCTTCCAGGTACATTTTATTTTTATCCACCTCTGCCCCAGGTACATTTTAGAAAAAAAAAAAACTGACTTGTTCATTTATGCTTCTTCCAGCAATGCATGAGAATGTGTGTAGGTCTGGGAAAGACTGGCTAGGGGTCTGGAGCCAAGGTTAAGACTTGAATAAACCTAGAACAATTAAAGATAAATTATCTGTCCCCTAACCTGGGAGAAATCCAATAGGTTTGTAATACTTTTGAGCGTTACCTAAGTGTTCATTTAGTGAGCTCTTAACTCATTTACCTTTTTCTCAGTTTAACCCCCTCTACTTCACCTTTTTAACCCCTTTCACAGTCATTTCCTGTAATTTCTTTTTTTTTTTTTTTCGAGACAGAGTTTCACTCTTTTTGCCCGGGCTGGAGTGCAATGGCATGATCTTGGCTCACCGCAACCTCCACCTCCCGGGTTCAAGCGATTCTCCTGCCTCAGCCTCCCAAGTAGCTGGGATTACAGGCATGTGCCACCACGCCCGGCTAATTTTATATTTTTTAGTAGCGACAGGGTTTCTCCATGTTGGCCAGGCTGGTCTTGAACTCCTGACCTCAGGTGGTCCACCTGCCTCAGCCTCCCAAAGTGCTGGGATTACAGGTGTGAGCCACTGCACCCGGCCATTTCCTGTAATTTGTTATCATATTACCTATGTATATGCTCTTCCCTCTTCCTGGCATTTCTGTCCATCCCCATGGGCCCCATGGCCCAGTTTTCTTACTGGGAAATCTGATTTGTTCCTAAAGACTCAGTTCAGATACTACCTTTTCTAGGAGGTTTTTGTTCATGCTAATGGTAAGAAGTAAGAATGTTGTTTTAACCTTTGTGCATTATTTATTCCTGTATTATTACCATTATCAAACTTTGGGCTGAATCAGGACACATGATACATGCCGTAAATGTTTGTTGAAAAAGAATTAAATATTTCTGCTTTCAGGGAGCTCGCCAAAGAATAAGAAGAAAAGCTTAGGATAGGAGAAAAATAGATATGAAAGCACACTGTGTGTGTGTGTGTGTGTGTGTGTGTGTGTGTGTAAGTCACTAACAGGAGAGCTCTTATATAATATCCCCCCACCGCCGCCCTGCAAACTGATCAAACTTTTAATTGTATTGCTTGCCCTATAAGGCTTAGATAATGTGCTTATACTCAAATTGCAACAATCATTTTGACCCAGGAAGGCATTCCAGATGTGATACAGGCAAAGGCACAGAGATAGGACCAACTGGATCTTTATCATGGGAGTTTCAGAGTGTACGATTTGGGGAGTAGTCACTTCTGTAGTGTGGAGTTGAGTTGTAAATGAACAGGTATTCTGAAACTTTTCTTTCTTTTTTTCTTAGTATTGGATGAACGAATATACCTCATCCATTGGAATTGGAGTTTTTCATTCAGGAATTGAAGTCTATGGCAGAGGTACGTGTACACACAGTCTAAATATACTCTCTGAAGATTTTGTACTTTAAAGGAGTTGCAAAACCATAACTATAGGTCTTTCTCTTTTTTTAACCACTTCCATATGTTATTACAGAAAGTAGAAGAAAATCTCCCCATATTCGTTTATACTGCATTTTGGAAAAATGCCCAAAATAGAATGTATTTGGGGAGAAAGGACTCAAAATACAAGAGTATACATTCACTTCATTCACTTTATCTTTTATTCTAAATACTATGTTTTAAAAAATATTTTCCTTTTGTGATTGTCATAAAGTGAGTTTGTTTTGTTCTCATATATATTGGACCTCCTAAGAAACCTTGCACTTCGAAAATAGCATGATAAAAACAATAATTTTGGTTGGAAAGGTTGGTGATAGAAAGTGTCAGACTTGAAATACCAATTTCCTGAGGGAATTTCAGTAATAAATTTGGTTTGTAGACCTATAAGTCTATAAAATCTATAAGTTTTTGAAGTCTAAAAACATTGCTGAACAAATCCGGCCATGATTACATCTAATCATGCCCTTTGTCACTAACTCAGCCCTCTTCATTCTTGTTATTATCCTTTATTAGGATAAACATGTCAGGAGTCACTCAAACCAAGCAGCTATGTGTTCAACAGTTTTTTTTCTTCTGTTCTAATTCCTACTCTTGATGCAAGATAATCTACCCCTGATCAAGTTGTAACTAATAGTAATGGTCTGCGTAAGACAGATCACATTGCTGATTCATTTCATCTATCATTTTGAATTATAAACTAACCCTATAGCAGAAATGCCTTTGTTCGCTTCAGCTAGGCAGTCTTTGTGACCTCTTAGAATATATCATTGCACTTTACTCAGGGTTATCCCTGAACACTATACACCAGTTTTAACCAATATAAAGAAGAGACTCATTTACTTAAATGTGTCAGTGTGGTGGTTATACTCTTTTTTATATTCCATTTTACCTGTTTCCAGGTGCAGTTTAGCATATTAAATGTTTGCTATACAAATCTGCCATTTAAAGCTCTATTTTACTTGAAAGTCTACATCTACCAAATAATCCCAAGAAATACTGAGGGGCACTTGCTGAAAGTTTCATGCTTGGGAGTATTGCTGTGGGTGAGATCATAGTCTGTGGGGTTACTCTTTTGGTTGATTTGGCTTTTGCCACATTTGCACGTGTATTTCGTGAATTTGTATGATGTGTTACCATTTTTAAAATGCCACAAATTTGGGACCACATGATCATGGTGGGTTAGATAAGGGCAGGTGGCACCTTCTCCATTTTTCAGCTGAAGAAACTGAGGCCCAAACCTGCTGAAAGTCATAATGCTAATAATTAACTAAAACTTGAACCCAAATATTCCTGTATGCTAGTCCATGGCTCTGTTATCTGCCTAATGATTGCTCCCCTTCATAAAATAATTTAGTAATAATTAGAAACATGTTTCAAAACATGTTCATGTAAATTTAGTAAAGCTAGAATCAAATATTAATATATTTCTGAAAATTAGTGATTGCTTTTTATAAAAGAATGGATCTATGACTTTCCTTGTTATAATTGAGAAAGTTAAGAATCCAAATATAATCTTACCCTTTCCAACGTGATAATCTACAATATTTTGTAAAATTTTGTCACTAAAAATCTTTAAAAATTGTATTTCAAAATAGCCACTTTATTTCTCAAACTACATTGTTGCTTTTTTTGGACAGGTCTGAATTAAAAGTAAATTTAGTATCTGCCTGTTCTTTCCTGTGCTTTGTTCTAAGACCTTTTACGGTTATATTTTTAAAGTGATGAAGTTGATTTAAACATGGTTTGGAATTATTTAAATTTGTCTACTAAGACTTAGCCACTAAAATATCTAAGTGAGATAACAGAAAATTATAGGAATTTTTTTATCTAAAATTATTCTCCATTTTGTTCTCCAGAGTTTGTATCTGATGTACAGTTTGTATTGGATGTACAGTCAAAAAATAGTTTATCCTAGCTAAAAGACTTGCTGTGGAGATTGGATAGGAGGGTGGGTAGGTATATGTGTTAATTTGGCAGTTTATTTTTTTCTTAAATGAAGAGAATTGAGTAGTGTTTTAGGTTTAGTAATGTTCCACCCTACTCAAAGGTAAACCAAGAGTCTTTATCCCAGAAACCATGAAACTCACAGTTACTAGACAGTTTCTCCAGTAAGATATGTGTTTGAAATTAGATCACTTTAATTTAGAAAGTGGCAAAACACTGAACTGACCACTTACCTAGATTGGCATGATAGAGACACGCAGAGAGAACTGTATTTACCTTTGTGTGTTAGTCACACTCTTTTTGCCATTACAAGAAAGGGAAATATGGCAGTCAAGAATATCTTTGAGTGTCTTCTGTTATTTGAGTTTTGGGTCTTTTGTGACAACTGTTTATACGAGTAATAGCTAAGTGAGATATTTGTGAAAGCATTTTATAAACTGAAAAATATTTAGATGGTGTCACTGTTGTCCTCAGTTATTAAAGCTAATTCAGCATTCTGGTTAAATTTTATGTGATACATACTAAAAATCATGAGTTTTCTCTTTTCAGAATTTGCTTATGGTGGCCATCCTTACCCCTTTTCTGGAATATTTGAAATTTCCCCAGGAAATGCTTCTGAACTAGGAGAAACATTTAAATTTAAGTAAGTAGGGAGGATAATTTTTATTACACTGTCGTAGGTGCCATAGCTTGTTTTCAGGTAAACAGAATTCATTCTGTAAATCAAAACAAACCCAAGAAGTTAAAAATGTCTCTTTAACTTTGTTTAAATTGCTGACATTTTATATAACTCAGGTTTGCCACAGGAAATCCACTTCTTTTCCTTTTTTTTTTTTTTTTTTTTTGAGATGGAGTCTCACTCTGTCTCCCAGGCTGGAGAGAAGTGGTGTGATCTCGGCTCACTGCAGCCTCCGCCTTCTAGGTTCAAGCAGTTCTCCTGCCTCAGGCTCCCAAGTAGCTGGGATTACAGGCGTGCGCCACGACGCCCGGCTGATTTTTCTATTTTTAGTAGAGACGGAGTTTCACCATGTTGGCCAGGCTCGTCTTGAACCCCGTCCTCAGGTGATCCACCTGCCTCGGCCTCCCAAAGTGCTGGGATTACAGGCGTGAGCCACCGTGCCCAGCCCAGGAAACTCCTTTCTAATGATTTCTTCCCCTCAATCTCCTGTTTGAAAGGAGAAAACATTTTATTGTGACCTACCTAGCAAATTAAAAATGTCTTTATTGTCCCAATGCAAGGGACACTTTATACGTTTGAAATAACTAAACAGTTGATTAGCGTAGAATCCGTTGTTAAGGTACATGTATTACTTGTAATGATAAACCTAAAATATATGGATATAAGTGTTCACTGGAGTCTTATGAGTAATAAAAAGCAGTGAGAATATAATTTTTTTAATTTATACTTTAAGTTCTAGGGTACATGTGCACAACGTGCAGGTTTGTTACATAGGTATCCATGTGACATGTTGGTGTGCTAAACCCATCATCTCATCGTTTACATTAGGTATTTCTCCTAGTGCGATCCCTCCCCCAGGCCCCCACCCTACGACAGGCACCAGTGTGTGATGTTCCTCACCCTGTGTCCAAGTGTTCTCATTGTTTGGTTCCCACCTATGAGTGAGAACACGGTGTTTGGTTTTCTGTCCTTGTGATAGTTTGCTGAGAATGAGAATATAAATGTTAATAATCAAATTTTCATTCCTTAATTGAGGTTTGTATTTAAAGTGATATTTAGGGCCGGGCTCAGTGGCTCACGCTTGTAATCCCAGCACTTTGGGAGGCCAAGGCGGGCGGATCACCTGAGGTCAAGAGTTCGAGATCAGCCAGGGCAACATGGTGAAACCCTGTCTCTACTAAAAATTCAAAATTAGTCGGGCGTGATGGCATGCGCTTGTAATCCCAGGTACTTGGGAGGCTGAGGCAGGAGAATCGCTTGAACCTGGGAGGCGGAGGATGCGGTGAGCCAAGATTGCACCACTGCACTCCAGCCTGGGCAACAAGAGTAAATGTCCATCTCACCAAAAAAAAAAAAAAAGTGATATTTAGAATGTTAGTTTCAAGGAGCTTTAAACTTCTGGGCCTATAATAGATGGCTTGCCAAGTGAAAAACAGACAGTGAAATGGGGTTCCAACATTAAACTTCAGTAGAGAGCTACACATTAAGCCCTCTACTAACTTCATAGTTCTCTTAGCCTATCACTGAATTGAAAGATTTCCGCACAGAAGTGCTATGATACCATCCTGAATCCACTGCTTTGGGCTCTTTTGGCAAGACTACTTGATAAAAGGATTTTCTAAGTATTTTCAGGTTTCTTGGATGCTTAACTTATCTGACTAAAATTCCACTTTCTCTTGGATAATGTCTGTCGCCTTTCCAAGGTAGTAGTTTGGAGTCCTTTTTATTTTTGTTTGTTTAGAGATGGAGTCTTGCTCTGTCACCCTGGCTGGAGTGCAGTGGTACAATCTCGGTTCACTGCAACCTCTGCCTCCTGCATTCAAGCGATTCTCCCACCTCAGCCTCCCGAGTAGCTGGGATTACAGGCACCTGCCATTGTGCCTGACTAATTTTTGTATTTTTGTAGAGACGGGGTTTCACCATGTTGGCCAGGCTGGTCTCGAACTCCTGACCTCAGGTGATCTGCCCACCTTGGCCTCCTGAAGTGCTGATATTACAGGCGTGAGCCACCATACCCGGCCAGGGTCCTTGTTTTTAGAAAACATCTAGTCAGGTTTGACAGTTTGTCTCATTGCGGCACAGTAACAGATAAAAGTTTGTTTCTAGGCAAGATGATGTCCAGCCCTTCAATGGCAAGTGAGATTATGCAGGAATATTTGCAGCAGGGATCTGGTTCTCTAACAATATAACTACTGATAGTTGTGAAAATAACTGTAATATTACATTTTACGCAGGGACATATATTTCATAAAGAAAATGACTTGTGCTTTTGTAGTATTCATAGGTAATATACTTAAGAATTTATTGCAGAAAAGTAGAAACTAAAATAGCACTTTTAAAGTATCTTGTTTCACTTTTAGTCTTGTTATATTAACCCTGATTTGTTATGTCAATCATAATATTCCTGCAAATAAGCAAGTATTTAAACATGCTTTTTATAAATATTTGACACAACTACGTCCTTATTTTTCTTTCTCTTTTTTTCTTTTTGTTCTTTAAGAGAAGCTGTTGTTTTAGGGAGCACGGACTTCCTAGAAGATGATATAGAAAAAATTGTAGAAGAACTGGGAAAAGAATACAAAGGCAATGCTTATCATTTAATGCATAAAAACTGCAATCATTTTTCTTCAGCTTTATCAGAGGTAAACTAAATTTTATCCTAAAAGTTCTTCAAATAAATATTTGCTGTCCCACTATACTTGATATCCCACTATGTTCGAACTTGATTCGTTTCTTTTCTGATTTTTTGTGTTGTATGAAATACGGTATTGTATTTCAATCTTGTATGAATGACCTTTCCAGAGTTGGTAACTTGAGAGTCTTCACAGTTTTAAATGGTAATTCTATTCATTACTTTGCAGTGAGTAGAGAGTAAGTACAAATAATGGTCTCTTCTTATTTTATTACAGCCTGAAACTTACGCTTTAAAAAAGTAAATGCCTAGAGACTTCTGCTGCTTAGTCGCTAAGGTTTCTCTTTTGCTGAATTTTTTTTCTGGCTCTTATTAATAAGTAATTCATGTCTTCCATCTTGAAATTTTCTTCTGCTAACATAACACATAGGCACTTACTTCCCTTCTCAATTCTTGAATCCCAAGCAGAAGATCAAAACTAGGTCAAAATTAAAGAACCATAAAAAGAAAATGGAGGAAAGAAATTAAAAAGATTGTAAAATAAAGTCTAGAGAATTGGCACTTGAAACAGCTTCCCAGCTTTCTGATTCTTAGCAGATGGTTGCAGTGGCAGCATCTAGGTACCACAGAAATTGTGAAGGGTGTAAAGGAGAAAACGAGCTGCTATTTCAGTGACCTCCTCTGCAGAAATGCTTAGTTCCTTGGCCCTTTTTACTTCCCTCATGGCTTCTACAATACAGCTTTCAAACAACTCTAACAGTCTGTTACCATGCTACTCAAAGTGTGTTTTGTGGACCAGCAGCATCAGCATCTCCTAGAAATTTGTGAGATATGTGTTACCTCTGCCCCACCAGAGATACACTGAATGCAAATCTGCATTTTAACAAGATCCCAAAATTACTCATATGAACCTAAAAGCTCGAGAAACACCTCTAGTCTAGTGGATGCATCAGTACCATTGAAGTGACCTAGTCAGTTTTCAGACAAGTGGGGAGGTAGTTCTCAGCTTTCTTGACCCCAGACATTACATTTGTATGGAATGCATTCAAAGATCCACTGAGTGCTAAAATTGGTGAAGAAATAGACAGCATCCTAATCTACTCATTTTTCAGACAAGGAAACTGACCCCAATTGGGAAAATGACTTACTAAAGATTGTCATGGAGAATTCAGATTAGACCTGACTTCTTACTCCAGTGCTTATTATACTTTATCATTACTTCCTCTGGTTCTAATTTATTCTGTCCTTCAAAAACATTCAGAACTTTATTGAGCATCTATACCACCACATCAGCCCTGGTCTAACCCCAAAACCATTTTGCATTTGGGGCCCAAAGAGCAATTCTAGATGTCCCTGGAGCCGTCTTTTAGGCCACAGTTTTTATGCCTTTCCCCATATGAGTGCTGATTTTTTTTTTTTTTTTTTTGAGACGGAGTTTTATTCTTTATTGTCCAGGCTGGAGTGCAGTGGCACCATCTTGGCTCAGCACAACCTCTGCCTCCCAGGTTCAAGCGATTCTCCTGCCTCAGCCTCCCGAGTAGCTGGGACTACAGGCATGTGCCACCATGCCCGGCTAAGTTTGTATTTTTAGTAGAGATGGGGTTTCTCCATGTTGGTTAGGCTGGTCTCGAACTCCCAACCCCAAGTGATCTGCCCACCTCAGCCTCCCAAAGTGCTGGAATTACAGGCATGAACCACCATGCATGGCCTAGTGCTGAATTGTTAAACTGGGAGACCCAGAAGTTAAGTGACTTGACCAAGGTTACCTCACCTGTTAGTGGCAGTGCTGGAACTAGAATTCTGGACAGTGAGGGATAAGGAGCTATTTTAGTAAAATAAGGTATATATTCCATTAAATGGAAATATCAGCTCTTGCCTATTGTGAAATGTACAAGTTACCTTTGGAATTTGAAATGATGGATGCAACTCCCATATTATGAAGCCAAGTAAATGGATATTGGGCACTCTGACGAAGTTCAGCGAAACTGGTATGCTTTTCTCTTTGACAACATAGTGTGGGGATGTATGTTGTATAACCAGTTGCAAATAAGCACAATCATCACTGTATTAATGGTTGTTGATATATGTACTCTTAATATTGTTCGTAAAAATTCTAAGAATTATTTAACACCATAATGTTATCAGTTCCGATGCTTCCTCTACAGAAGGGATTAGCAAACTACTGTAGCCTGGCCTTCAAACCAACACCAGCATGTCATCTGTCCTTGTACAGCCTGCAGGCTAAGATGGTTTTTACATTCTTTTTAAGGATTGAAAAAAGCCAAAAGAGTACTATATGGTGACATGTATAAATTATGTAAAGTTCAAACTTCAGTATTCATAAAGTTCTTTTTTTTTTTTTTAAATCAGAATATGTATTGCATGACTAACCATTGAAATTCCTAAGATGAACTGGATGCGGCAGCAGCCGCCCTCTTGGGTTTAGGTGGTGTTCCTTCATGGAAACCATGCCTGTATCTGCTGTATACAGTTTTTAGGTGCCTCATTCGACCAGTCCTGGTGGTATTTCGTCTTAACCTTGGCACTGCAGTTATACTTTCTCTTGCACTTGGCGGGGTAGCCACATTTGCCACAGGCCAACTTCTGAGGGTGGTAGGCCTTAGAGCCACAGCGGTGGCACATGTGCATCTTATTGTGACACTTTCCAAATGATGATGTTGCCTTCGTCACCTTGCTTCTGCGGCTGAGACCAGAGAGATTCATTAAGTTTTATTAGAACACAGCCATGCTTATTTGTTTACCTGTTTTCTTGACTGCTTTCCGGCTGCAGTGGCAGCATTGAGTAGTTGCAGCAAAGATTTATGGCCTATAAAGCCCAAAATACTTACTGTTTGACCCTTCACGGAAAAAGTTTGCCAGCCTCTACTCTGCAAGATAGGTCTCTTCGAATTGGGTGCGAATTGGCTTAAACATTGAGGAAAGTTATCTTACAACACAAGTCCAGAATAAGGCAGGCTACATTCCAATGTGGTCAGTGTCTCAACTGTGAGTGTCATAGGGATGTAAGGTATTTATTCATTTCTCTAAACCGCCATCCTTGGGATGTTGGCCCTACCCCCGGGCCAGCTCCCTTTGTGGGTTTTAGATAGAGGTAACAATTTTAGCACAACATCCAGAGGGAGACTATGTCTCTCTCCCTTTGGAAACAGGGAAACTCTTTCTGGAATTCCCTTTTCCCTAACCTTCCAAAAGCATCCATGTTTTACAGCCAGAATTGTGTCAGATGCCTAATTATGAACCAGGCACTAGCAAAAGGACTGGCATTACCATTCCTAAATGCTACTCGTCTAATCTAAATGTCTTTTTAAAATTAATATTTTCGGCCAGGCGTGGTGGCTCAGACCTGTAATCCCAGCACTTTGGGAGGCCAAGGTGGGGGGATCACAAGGTCAAGAGATCAAGACCATCCTGGCCAACATGGTGAAACCTTGTCTCTAACTAAAACTACAAAAATTAGCTGGGCATGATGGCAGGTGCTTGTAATCCCAGCTACCCAGAAGGCTGAGGCAGGAGAATTGCTTGAGCCCAGGAGGCAGAGGTTGCAGTGAGCAGAGATGGTGCCGTTGCACTTCAGGCTGGGCAACAAGAGCAAAACTCCATCTCAAATAAATAAAATTAATATTTTCAGTAGAAAATTCAAAACATATAAAAGTAGAATAATATAGTGAGCCCCTATATAACTGTCACTTAGATACCACTCCGGCCCCAAATTGTTTTGAAACAAATCCCAGATTTCATTTAGAGACAGGGTCTTGCTATTGCCCAGGCTGGAGTGCAGTGGTGTGATCATAGTTCATTGCAGCTTGGAACTCAGGCTTAAGTGAGTCCTCCTGCCTCAGCCTCCCAACTAGCTGGAGCTACAGGCACATGCCACTATGTACAGCCAGTTTTTGTATTTTTTGTGAAGATGGGGTTGCATGATATTGCCTAGGCTGCTTTGGAACTCCTGGACTCAAGCAATCCTCCCACCTCAGCCTCCCGAAGTCCTGGGATTATCTGCATGAGCCACCGCACCTGGCCTAATTTCAAGTATCAATATTTCACTCTGCATCTCTAAAAGATAAAGATTCTTTATAACATAACCACATTATGTCATCACTCCTAAAATTAACTCCTAAAATTATGTTATCACTCCACAGATTAACATTATTTCTTAATATTATCCAAATAAACAATGTTCAGATTTCCCCAGTTGTCATAATTTTTTAATGGTTAGTTTGAATCCAGATCTAAACAAAAGTTCATATAGCTGGTCACCCTGAGATAATTCCCCATAGAAAAGGCAAGATAGCTGGGCACAGTGGCTCACACCTGTAATCCCAGCACTTTGGGAGGCTGAGGCGGGTAGCTTGCTTGAGCACACAGGTTCAAGACCAGCTTGGGCAACATGGCAAAACCCCATCTCTACAGAAAATACAAAAATTAGCCAGGCATGGTGGTGTGCGCCTTGTAGTCCCAGCTGCTTGGGAGGCTGAGGTGAGAGGATGGCTTAAGCCCAGGAGGCAGAGGTTGCAGTGAACCAAGATGGCACCACTGCACTTCAGCCTGGGTGACAAAGCAGGATAGATGCTTGATTTTTTTTCCCCCTTTACTTGTTTTCAAAAAACAAGTTGGTTCCTGTATAGAAGAGTTAACTAACATAGGCCTAAAACTGCTGTCCTTAGAAAGGCCTACCTGCAGGATTGGCCCTAAGTTGGCATCTGGGAGCTTGGACTTCTGTAAGGTTTTTATTCCTAGAACTGAGAAGAGTGACTCCCTTTGCCTAACCTGTTGGTACAACTAATTTGGTTTATGTTAAAAACCTGCTTTCCCTGTGGGACTCTGGGATTTTGGCAGAGGACGCCTACATGACCAGCACCCAATAAAAGTCTTGGGTACCAAGTCTGTAATGAACTTCCCTGGTAGCCATTTCACATATGTCACAAACCATTGCTGGGGGATTAAGCGTGCACATCCTACCTGACTCTACTAGGAGAAGATCCTTCAAGCTTGTGCCTGCATTCCTCTGGACTTTGCCCTATGTATATTTTCCCTTTGCTGATTTTGTTTTGTATATTTTTGTTGTAATAAGTCATAGTCATGAGTATGCTATGCTGATCCCTGAGTCCTAGCAAATCACCAAACCTGGGGGCGGTTGTGGAGACCTTTGACTCACAGAAATGTAACAAAAGGACTGGCCAGGCACGGTGGCTCACGCCTGTAATCCCAGCACTTTGGGAGGTTGAGACGGGCGGATCACTTGAGGTCAGGAGTTCGAGACCAGCCTGGCCAATATGGTGAAACCCCGTCTCTACCAAAAATATAAAAAATTAGCCTGGTGTGGTGAGTGCATGCCTGTAATCCTAGCTACTCAGGAGGCGGAGGTTGCATTGAGCCGAGATCGTGCCACTGCACTCCAGCCTGGGTGACAGAGCGAGATTCTGTCTCAAAAAAAAGGACTGAGGAAAGAAAGGCTGAAATGGGTGGAGGCTGGAAAACCTTTGATGTCTGGATGGCTGTGGAGTTCTCCATGATCTGAAACAGCAGCTGAGCTGTTGCCTGTGAGAGGTAAAAGTTACCTGTGGAGTTTGAAATGACAGATCCAACTCCAGGAGAACTGACTCACCAGATCACCTGGCTACTTTGGGCCATGCTGGTTACGGTGAGGAGAAAAAGGAAGTATAGCCCAGGTAACGTAATACCTTCAGTTTTTGTTCTCTCCTCCAGGAAGAAAGAAAAAAGGCCCAAAAATTCCCAAAGACAAGCTTTGGTTGGGCCAAAAATGTTAAACATTGATGGCATGCTTCCCTCACAAGTAGGAGGAAAAAAGGTTGAATCAGTTCTCAGGGCTGGAGCAAAGTAGCAAAGTAAAAAAGGGCAGGGGACATACTTCAGTAGTTAGCCTACCTGCACGCCCTCAACCCCATTCCAACTAGGGTCTCCTCCGCAACTGTAATATTAAAACTTTTGCTAAATTTACTGCAAGGGGTTGAATACATCTACAGTGAGGAAGGTGTCGGGCCAGGGTGGGACGGCGGAGGGCAGTTAATGGCCTTGTATTTTACAGTTATTACATCTGTGGATATATGATAGTAGTTTATATAAAATGTTTTATGCTTATAATGTCACAGATGGTAGAAGGATTAGCTCAATAAGGCAATGCTGCAAAGAAAAAGTTAATGGGACACAACTTCCTTGCTTTTTGCTGCTGTAGGATAGATGGAAATTTAAATCCTTTGTTGAAAGCAAAATATGTCTCACAGCTGATATTTACTATGATCGTTCCCCATTGGAGCCTCTGGAAAAAGACAAACACTTTTAAGAGTTTTTAAAGCAGTTTTTTTGTTTTGTTTTGTTTCTGACGGAGTCTCGCTCTGTCGCCCAGGCTGGAGTGCAGTGGCGCGATCTCCGCTCACTGCAAGCTCCACCTCCCGGGTTCACGCCATTCTCCTGCCTCAGCCTCCCGAGTAGCTGGGACTACAGGCGCCGCCACCTCGCCCAGCTAATTTTTTGTATTTTCAGTAGAGACGGGGTTTCACTGTGTTAGCCAGGATGGTCTCGATCTCCTGACCTCGTGATCCACCCGCCTCGGCCTCCCAAAGTGCTGGGATTACAGGCGTGAGCAGTTTTTTGTTTGTTTTTTTTTTTTTTTTTTTTGAGACGGAGTCTCGCTCTGTCGCCCAGGCTGGAGTGCAGTGGCCGGATCTCAGCTCACTGCAAGCTCCGCCTCCCGGGTTCCCGCCATTCTCCGGCCTCAGCCTCCCGAGTAGCTGGGACTACAGGCGCCCGCCACCTCACCCGGCTAGTTTTTGTATTTTTTAGTAGAGACGGGGTTTCACCGTGTTAGCCAGGATGGTCTCGATCTCCTGACCTCGTGATCCGCCCGTCTCGGCCTCCCAAAGTGCTGGGATTACAGGCTTGAGCCACCGCGCCCGGCCGCGTGAGCAGTTTTTAATTGCAAGTGAGCTCATAGAAAATCAGATGTCTGACCCTAGAGGCTGGTGATTTTCTAGCCTGATGTGCATAATTTTGAGTGGGTCTTAGAAAGCACTTAGGAAAGCTTTGCTTTTTGCTTGGCCTTGGAAACATGACTGGCCCTTCAGCATCTCAGCTTTACTGCTGCCAAAGAAGAGTCTCTGGCATATTTTGGAATCCTGAATTCATAGATCCTAATTGCTTGGACTTGACACTTGAGCTAAAACTTGACATTATCTCCTACACACTACTTCAGTCTTAGCACAAGCTGTGTTAAACTGAAAGAGATACAGGCTCAGGGAACAAGACTTCTACTTGGGGATCAAGGCAGATTTAGGATACCACTCTGTGGGGCTCTTCACTATAAAAGCATGGATGTTGACGGAACTGTGGGGATTATCACAGGTGTCCATGGGAACCGGCTTCTCTGGTGGTACCATACGAAGTCGAACTGCTCATCTGTTCTGTATTTCTGATACAGGGACTGATTGCATTCCCAACTTGTGATTATTGACAAAAGCTGCATGTTGAGGGGAAAGCATATCACTAGGACTGTGACCCCTGTGTCTACCCATCTTACTCTCCACCTCTCTCGGGAAAGTTTCACTGTGTTTACTTGGGACTTCCTGGACAGGCTGCAGTTTGCAACAGCGGACTTACAGTCTGCTGCTACTCTGCTACCTTTCTACTGGTGCACACACCTTAGTAAGGCAGTTTGATTCCTAAATGCAGCTGTCTCCAGAAATGGAATGATGCTATAGGCCACTTAATGAATGATCAGGATGAAAGCGGTGAGTGGCTCTCTCAAACCATTTTGAAATATTTTGAAAATTCAAGATTTAATTCTGTCCAGTTCTGAAACATATGTCTTTCTGGTTATGTTATATAAAAATATTTTCCAGCGAGGCGCAGTGGCTCATGCCTGTAATCCCAACACTTTGGGAGGCTCAGACAGGTGGATCACGAGGTCAAGAGATCAAGATCATCCTGGCCAACATGGTGAAACCCCATGTCTACTAAAAATACAAAAATTAGCTGGGCGTGGTGGTGCGGGTCTGTAGTCCCAGCTACTCGGGAGGCTGAGGCAGGAGAATTCCTTGAACACGGGAGGTGGAGGTTGCAGGGAGCCAAGATTGTGCCACTGCACTCCAGCCTAGCAACAGAGCGAGACCCTGTCTCGAAAAAGAAAAAAAATCCTGTGAAAACTTTTGTCCCCCTTTAATACATCCCTTCCAGACAAAAGGTCTGGATGAGAGTAGAGGACAGTTTTGTAAATGTGAAACTATGACTGCTAAATGGGACATACTGATTTTGTAATAATAACAAAAAACAAACACTGGCACCTAGGGAATCTCAAAGGAGGCAGACTGATGATCTTTGTTTTTCAATACTGCCTTTCCCCTCTTCCTAAAGAAAAACTTCCCATGCTACCTTTTTAAGATGCTGCAAGCACTTTGAATTCAAACAGCCTGCTGAGCCTGTGCTCAAACCTATGAGAGCAGGGAGTGGCCTCAGCGCCTGCATTTCCCACACAGAACACCTCCAGATGTCATCCACAGTCGTCAGGCTGATAACCTGAAGTCATGAACCAACATGGAACTGACTGTCTTCAGGTAGTCCCTCTGAAACAGAGACTCAAACTAATTTTTCAGGCTGGAGTGGAAACCTGTTTTCCTCTAAACTTTACCCCATGCACCTTTTCCCTGCGAATTTTGTTTCATATCCTTTCACTGTGATAAGTCATACCTGTGAATACAGCAATATGCTATGTCCTGTGAGTCCTCTAAAATCATCAAATCTGGAGGTGGAAAAACTGGGTCTTGGGGATCCCTGACACACTTCCCTAGTATTCTCTAACTGGTTTTAGCATCGTGAATATCTCCTCCCCAGATGTAAAAGTATTTTATGTTTCAGATCAGTGTAATGACTGCTTTTGTCCCATCTTTGATACATGGGAGCCTCTTCAAGTTGGCTCATAAGTCTTTTGATTTGTCCCTAATAATCTTCTACAGCCTTTTGTTTTCTGGTATGTCAAGATATTCCAGGCTCATCTACATATTTTCTACCTCAGAACTGTTTCCTTCTAATAGCAAATATTTAGAAACTTTAATCTGGGCATTAGGTTGCTCACTACTACTGAACTGATAATTGTTTCTAGCTCCCCATCCCCACCAGTAGATGAAACTAGGACTTTTTTTGCAGGTTCATAGTGACGTTTCTACTACACATTTGGGCTACAGCGTTTTTACTTAACCTCATCAATGATATAGCTACATTTTGTCTATCCCTTGTCAAAAATCTAAATTCTCAGCAACAAGAAACATAATTGCTGATTTGTTTTACTCCTCTATACCTAAAACAGCTGTAGAATAATAGTGTTACCATAACCGCCACCAATAGGAGTACTAGAAAGTTAAGGTTTTTTGTCGTTCTTTCATCTTTAGATTGTGGCTTGATACAGTAAAAGTCATGTGTTTTACAGTTAATTGGAATTTATTTCTATGGGGTTATGATATTTAGCTGAGGAGATTTCCAAGCAAAGTGTAGAAGATGCAGCCTGCCTTGTTGCTTATAGTAAAATGTGAAAAGAACAATAGAGGGAAGAACTATTAAAGCACAAAAAGGAATCAACATTTAATGATTTAGGAAATTTTTCAGCCTATCCAGATTGCAAAAGATGCTGAAATTAGGAGCTTCACTATTAGGAAAGGATGCTACAGAGAAAGCCAAGGGTATGACTAGACCCCTTTTTTTTTTTTTTTTCCTTTAACTGTTGAAGAAATTAAATATGTGACTCGTGGATCCTCTAAACCATCTCAACAGAAACCAAGAATGAAGATGGGATTATTCAGGAAAGATCCGTGGAGGAACATCTTTTCTAATGGAGTCAGTCCCATGACATACGCAAGAGACCCACAGTGTTTTGAGAATGCTCTATTGGCAGAAACACTGCCAGCTTGGACTGAAAGAGACGGGGCGGGGGGGGGGCGGTAAAATTAAAGAAGGTGCTTGGACTGTCAAAATTCTACAAGCAGGTAATTGGCTGGAGAAAAAGGATGACTCAAAGGATAGAATCTCCAGATGGCAGAACCAAGGGCCATAGAAGATTATTCCCAGGCCTTGAAACCTAATGGACGTTCCCTTGTTGGATTCTAAAATTGGGACTAGTGACTCCTTTCTTCCTTCCGTTTTCTCCCTTTTGGAATGGGAATGTCTATACATTTTATTCTCTGCCTGTTCCACTATTATATTTTGGGAGCATCCTATATACACTTTTCTCCATTTTGCCTTTTTCACTAATAGTGTATCCTGGAGTGCATTCTGTGGCAGTATATAGAAATATTCCTCACTTCTTTCTTTAGCTGAATAGTCTTCCTTGTGTGGATGTACCATAATTTATTCAACCTATTAATGGCACTTGGTTATTTTTAGTCTTTTGCTGTTATAAAAAGTATTGTAATGAATAACCCTGTACATCTTTTTATTTTTGCCACTGTATCTGTACACTTGATTTTCTAGAAGAGGGACTGCTGGATTGGAGCTTAAATGCAAAATTCATTTTGCTATATAAACCAAATACTATTTGATCACTAGTCACCTAAGAAATACATTTTGCATTGTGACCCAGTTTCCACACACACAGGCACATAACTAAGATGTGTCATGGTTACCTTGCTACCTACAATCTGTTTTGCTTTAAAAATTCAGGTAGCGATACTCAATGACCTACTAATGGGTCATGACTCAAGGTTTTAAAAACATTGGCTTGGCCCGGCATGGTGGCTCACGCCTGTAATCCTGGCACTTTGGGAGGCAGAAGCAGGCTGATCACCTGAGGTCAGGAGTTTGAGACCCGCCCAGCCAACATGGTGAAACCCTGTCTCTACTAAAAATAAAATTAGCCAAGTGTGGTGGTGCATGCCTATGATCCCAGCTACTCAGGAGGCTGAGGCTGGAGAATCGCTTGAACTGGGAAGCAGGGGTTGCAGCGAGTCCAGAGCGTACCACTGCACTCCAGCCTGAGTAACAGACTAAGACTACATCTCAAAAAAAAAAAAAAAATTGGCTTGACCAAGGATTGGTACACTTTTATTTGAAAGAGCCAGGTAATATTTTAGGCTTGTGGACTATTCATGGTCCCAACTCTGCCTCTGCCATTGTAGCCTAAGAGGCATAGGCAATACATAAACAAATAGACACAGCTATGTTTCAGTAAAACTTTATCTACAAAACCAGGTGGCTACAGATAGGACTCTGTTTTAGGCTAATCAAGCCACACCCTCAGGGGTTGGAATGAAGTCAGCTTCACCTGTAGCACTTGGATATATGGAGGAGGGTAGATTACTGAATGAAATTAGGACTCGGGAAGGAGAATGAGGGAAATGGCTGTTGAATAGGCAACAGTCACTATCACTTTAGATAGTCTTAGTCACGACTTACATGATTAACCTCTAAATATGCAGATAACCCTAAATATGTCCCAGTGCTTTTTTTTTTTTTTGGTGAGACAAAGTCTTGCTCTGTCACCCAGGCTGGAGTGCAGTGGCATGATCTTGGCTCACTGCAACCTCTGCCTCCTGGGTTCAAGCAATTCTCCTGCCTCATCCTCCTGAGTAGCTGTGATTACAGGTGTGGGCCACCACACCTGGCTGATTTTTGTATTTTTAGTAGAGACGAGGTTTCACTATGTTGGCCAGGCTGGTCTCGAACTGCTGACCTCAAGTGATCCACCTACCTCCGCCTTCCAAAGTGCTGGGGTTACAGGTGTAAGATACCACTTCACCTGCCCGGCCTGTTTGGCAGCATTTTTAAGAGCAGATGTAGTTGATATACACATTTTTGTTTTTGAGATGGAATCTCACTGTGTCATCCAGGCTGTAGTGCAGTGGCACAGTCTTGGCTCTCTGCAGCTTCAACCTCCTGGGCCCAAGTAATCCCCCTGCCCTAGCCTCCCAAGTAGCTGAGGCTACAGGCACACACCACCACACCCAGTGAGAATGTGTGTGTGTGTATAAACAAGGTCTTACTATGTTGCCCAGGCTGGTCTTGAACTCCTGGCCTCAAGTAATCCTCCTGCGGTGGACTTCCAAAGTACAGAGATTACAGGCATGAGCCACCGTGCCTGGCCTCATGTACACATTCTTCAATTTATTGATTTTATTTTTTTCTGTTGTTTTGAGATGGAGTCTTGCTCTGTCGCCCAGGCTGGAGTGCAGTGGCGTGATCTCGGCTCACTGCAAGCTCTGCCTCCCGGGTTCATGCCATTCTCCTGCCTCAGCCTCCTGAATAGCTGGGACCACAGGCGCCTGCCACCATGCGCGGCTAATTTTTTGTATTTTTAGTAGAGACGGGGTTTCACCGTGTTAGCCAGGATGGTCTCGATCTCCTGACCTGGTGATCCGCCCGTCTCGGCCTCCCAAAGTGCTGAGATTACAGGCTTGAGCCACCGCACCCGGCCTACTTTTTGTATTTTTAGTAGAGACGGGGTTTCACCATGTTAGCCAGGATGGTCTCGATCTCCTGACCTCGTGATCTGCCCTTCTCGGCCTCCCAAAGTGCTGGGATTACAGGCGTGAGCCACTGCACCTGGCCCAAATATTTTTAAGTGTCTCCCTGTCTGTACTCCCAGGCAGTGTGATAGGTGCTTGGTAATCAAAAGTGGTTAGCACATACTACCTTCCCTCAAGTGAGACCATCTCACTTTCCCTGTAGTTAAGACAGAGACATACTATTTAAAATAAATGTAATAACCATTAAGAGTTAGGACTAAACTTTTAGGAGAAAAGGTACACGTTGTATAATTATAGGTGCCAGCTTATTAAATTTTAGCTAATTTTTAGACATCAGGTTCTTTGAAACCTCTTTCCAAAGTTATTACCTACAATATGCAGATATCTAAGATGGTACTCTGAGATCACATGATCATAATCTTGGGTATAATTGGAGGCAAAAACAACAAAGTGGCAGTGGGGCATGAATGGAAGCCCAGTCCATTGTCTGCACAAGAGGAAGAGGATAATAAAGAATAAAGTTAGGGGCATAGAATAGACCCAGTTCTTACTATTTGAAATAGGAGTGGGGGAAGGGTTCAGGAGTCCTAAGGAAAGTGTAAGGGCGGGAAGTGGGAAATACAGACACAGATCAGTCAGCGGGGAGGGTTCCTCCTGGCACCGGTTTCTGCCCCTGCTAGTGTCTTCAGACTGAAGCGTGGCCAGGCTTCCATGCCTTGTCTGACTCCAGGCCTGCTTCCGCAGAGGAGTCACGGAGCCAGGTCTTCATTTGGGAAAACGTGTGTGTGTGTGTCTCTCTCGGAGTCTCACTCTGTTGCCTAGGCTGGAGTGCAGTGGTGTGATCTCAGCTCACTGCAACCTCTGCCTCCCAGGTTCAGGCGATTCTCCTGCCCCAGCCTCCCGAGTAGCTGGGAATACTGGTGTGCACCACCATGCCCTGCTCATTTTTTGTATTTTTAGTAGAGACGGGGTTTCATCATACTGGCCAGTCTGGTCTCGAACTCCTGATCTCGTAATCCGCCAGCCTCAGCCTCCCAAAGTCCTGGGATTACAGGCGTGAGCCACTGCACCTGGCCCATACTCTTTTTTTTTTTTCCTTTTGAGACACTATCACCCAGTCTGTTTTTTCTGGACCAGGATGAGCTCCTTGAAACAAGTGAGTCAGGGAGAGAAGTAAAGGGGTAAAATGTAGACCAGGAAAAATGGAGTGATAGACACTGGAGGAAAGGGGAAAGTCGAAAAGAATCTGTGAAAAAGGAGAATTCACAAATAGGAAAACATCCAAGATTGACTCTTCCAATTGCCTGGGGCTTCTGTTACTCTAATAATACACTGTATTAACAAGCGTCTTCTATGTGTTCAAAGTGCTTTTCAGTGTGTCTCACAGCAGTTGCAGAGATCAAAGAAAGGAGCCAAGTGAAATTAGTTCGATTTCAGATATGAAAAGTAAGCAACTCGACAAGGTTCTTTAGAAAGGAAGGAATGGAGCCAACAGTAGGGACCCTAGGTCCTGAGTCAAGCTGCTTGTTATCAAAAGCCTGGAGTAACACCACTGAAGGCTACTCTGCAGTGGCTTCTCTGTAAGCCACCTCCTTCCTCCCACCCTCCACTCCCTGGCAGTGGACCAGGTAATCTTAACCTCTCTTACCTAATACAGAACTCTTTCTCTTCTGTAGATTCTCTGTGGGAAAGAGATTCCTCGCTGGATCAATCGACTTGCCTACTTCAGCTCCTGTATACCCTTTCTACAGAGTTGCCTCCCGAAGGAGTGGCTCACGCCCGCAGCCCTGCAGTCTAGTGTCAGCCAAGAGCTCCAGGATGAACTGGAGGAAGCAGAGGATGCTGCCGCATCCGCTTCCGTGGCAAGCGCTGCAGCAGGCTCCAGACCCGGGCGCCACACTAAACTATAAATGTCTCCAAAGTCACACATTCAGAACTGTCTCTGGCAGTCGAATATCACTAGAGAAAAGTCAATAGAGAAGCATCCTTTGGATATTTTGTATGCAAAGATGGCTCTCCCCCAAATCCCAGTTTTTCAGCTCAGGATTATATTTGTAATAAAAAAAAAAAAAATCACTTGGCGCAGGAGGGAGAACTTTGTAAGAAGCTGCCCTCTGTTTTTTTTACCCACTCGTCAATCTGGATTTACTTCTTCTGTTTTATACAAGCTCTGTTAAGTTATGTTTACAGTATTTTGTATCGCTGTTTACAAATCTTGCATGGACTCCTGCCACGTGAAAGAGAAAATCTTCGTGTCTTCAAAAATTAGGCAGGTAATCTTTGTATACTTCTGACAATTGCCAGATCTATGGCATAAATAATAGGCACACAAAAAGGTACTTAAACAGTTATAGTCACCATCACCTGCTTAAGAATGGTCTTTTAGATTTGTGTTTGTTTTGTTCAAGTTGTTGGCACCAGGATGCAGAGAACCAGACTGGCCTGAGGTGAAGGAGCACACAGCCCTGAGGGCTTGGAACCCTGGGTCCAGTTCCTCTTCACACCCCCTTCCACTCTGAGTAGCACATCTCCCCAGGTGCCCATGGAACACCTGCTTTCATCCCAACTATCCGTCCACCTAGGCGGGGTGATGTGTTCTTACGTCTCTGACTTTGATGCCACTCATTCTATCGTTTAGATGTTTTTCATTCAAGATATTCTTGGTAGTAACTGACAAATGTGTTGCACATGCATTGGGGGAGGGGCTTCATTTTTATTTTAATACACACGTGTTTCCTCCTTGCACAGGATTTTGATGGCGTAGAAATATCCTAAGTGATAGCCTTCCAAGTTAGCAGTGAGTTGACATTCAACTGCTTTTAACTATTCAGGCTACCTTTTATACTAAACCTTGAAAACTAGAATCTAAAGTCCACCCCAAAAAGGTAGTTCTTTGATATTTTATACTCTTTATGTACTATATCAGAAAGAGTATGTTGGCGTTTGTCATGGGAGTCATTTCACGTCATAATAGAATGCCTAGTCTCATTGACCGATCGTTAAAAAAATCATATTTGTGTGTCTTAAGATTCATATTTATATGTTCTCTCAAATGTATGTCTCTTACGTAACATACTCTAAGAATGAAATTGTCACCACAGATAAATCCTTGTTAGCAAGGAATCTGTCTGCTCCAGTCTACTCCTAGTTTGACCCTTGGATGTAAGAACCAAGTCATTACATGTCAAATTCAATTTTTCTGCCTTAAGAATGAATGTCCTACGTAAAATATTGGATGCAGTGTAAAATTATCCAAGGCAGTGACTTCAGCTTTATATATATAAAATATAGTTTTAAAGTTATTGACATTTATTTAAACTTTTAGATTGGATTGTTTGCTATTGCTCTGTGTGAGGATACATAATCTTTCAGTAAACTATATTTTTAACTTTTCCATAAGCTGATTTTGATTCATTTTATTAATGTAAGCACACCCTGTTCATAGGGAAAATAAACCTTGGGTTATAAGCATTGGCCTGAGGACAATGAAGCCACTTAACCTGATTTATACTTTCGACTGCTCTGTTTCCAGAGAGGAAAGCCTTTACAAATCACTCTGAGTTCTTTAGGGGGCAGAACGCTTGTTTCAAGAGGTGTGACAGAAGAAAGGAATATATGAGCGTAATGAGATGTCGACTTGGTTCAGGTCTAAAATTGAGATACGGGCAAAACACTAAGGCGCTAGCAGTGACTTGTTCACTAAAAAGAGTCCTATCCCCAAAACCCAGCTTAGTGCAAAGCCTTGGATACAGTTTGCTTGTAATATTTTTAATAATGTGAGGAGTACAGTTTTTTTCTAATTCATTCAAGTACATATGATTGAAACCTGGGCTACTGACACACACAGTAGCCATTAGTCAGACACTTCTTGGTGAATATCAGCAACATCCCATCCGTGCTTAACCAGAATCCAGCGAGTCAGCACACAAGTGATTTTATTATTGTGTCGTATTTACTTTCATCTGCAGCATTTGGAGTTTAAAAATAATGCAAAGGGTTCTAGTAAAAATAGTGTCCTAAGGCCAATTACCATACTAACAATCAGCAGATAAAATTCTGGACATGAGACTCCTTATAATCTAATTATACCTGAGGTTGAGAAATGAATGTCTTCCTTTAGAAAATTTCATTCAAGTCAGGTTCTTCTCTACAGTTCAAAATTGAGAATGGATTTAATGAACTAGCATTTAGCCAGCTTTTTCTTGCCCTTGGAGAAAAAGAATCATTCTCAACCTGATCTCTGTTAAGAAAAATCCTAGATGAACAATCTGGTCATGAATATACATATGGTACGGAGTCTCTCTGTTGTAACCAGGTGGACATACTTCTCATGGTGGGGTGGACAGTAATACATGTTAGAGGGTCAGAAGCTTCTGGTTTCTGCTGTTTGTTTTAAATACCCTTGGGGTTTTTTTTCACCCTTACAAGGGGAGCATCAGCTTTGGAAAGTGTAACTGTTGGAGTATAGAAGGCAGTGGTGTATGATCTTAGCCTCTTCCTGATGCCTGAATCCAGCCAGCTGTTGCTCTGACCCACAGCAATAGAGCAAGTTACCCATCACCAGCATTTGTACAGAGCAGGGAATTCTGGTTTTAGTCCATTGGTAGCATTGTGTGTATGAGGAGATTCAGCACCACAGACAGCTAGCTGCAGGACTCGATATCCATGGCTTCTTTCCATCACAAAACGGGTAGAAACACATTCACTGCTTCAGGTTCTAATCTGTGTGTCTCCTTATGACTCCATTTCTGTAGGATACTCTGTAACTTTGATATATGCTGTATTTTCTTTAAAAGATTTAGATTTTTGTTCAGCAAGCTAGCCATACAACCATTGTATCTCTTCCTCATCAGTATGGTTTTAGAGCACAGCTCAGTTATTAGGCTTTCATTGTCTACTCTTTCAATACATGTACATCTTTACTGTTTGAAAGGTGTTACAGCTGTCGAAGAATCCTTATGGACCTGAAGATAATTTCTTGTGAAGTTGAATGCAAGTGTACTGTCATTCATAGTGTTTATATCACAATACCAGGAATCTTCACTTTTGCTACCTTGATATAGCATTGGGCTATCATGTTACAACATTGAAATACATTGAT
This sequence comes from Papio anubis, assembly GCF_008728515.1. Taxonomy (NCBI): domain Eukaryota; kingdom Metazoa; phylum Chordata; class Mammalia; order Primates; family Cercopithecidae; genus Papio; species Papio anubis. The sequence goes on from NC_044976.1 coordinate 214,168,028, forward strand.
TTATTAAAAAAAATACTTTTATAAGAAATGTTTTATAGTGCTTTCTGACTTTCGGATTACAACTGTTGTGTATTTGTGTTGGGCGGGGTGGGGAGGTATATTTTTAAAACCCAAGGCTCCCATGTGCTCAGCAGGAGCATGACAGCCAGCCCCCTCCATCCTGTCTTCCTCTCACAGGCACATGCACCTGTATTCACCTGCATTCCTCTTGTGCGCAGATCTGTGGGCCAGTGCCTTAGCTGTCGGAGAGCATAGCCACACCTGCTCACAGGTAGGAGTGCCAGCCCTGGCTTCTGGGAAATGGAGGCAGAAGGGCAAGCTAGAATGGACTCCTTCCCCGAAGTGCAGGGGACAGACCTGCAGAGGAATAGCCCCGACACATGCACACACACTCCCTTGTCTTGAAGCAGCAAAGCAAGCAGGAGCCTGAGTGAATGAGCTCCTCATTTCCCACGGACCTGTCCTCCAATGCTTGGCACCTCCAACCTGCCCCTTCCCCTTTCTCCTCCACTGGCCTTTCTGCACACTGTGGAGTCATAGTTTCCTCTACTAATTCAAAAATTTCTCTTGAATCAACTATTGTTAAATAAATGAATACCAGCCTTTTGTGACCCGTCAATGCCTGTCCGCTCTGCTAAGCAAGAATGATCTATGTACAACTTACTTGTTCTGGCCTCCAGAGCAATAAGCAAAGGGGAGCTCTTCCCCCAGGCTAACACAGGTTCCTAATACTCTCACAAGGAGGTTACAAATTCAAATCTGGTAAAGCAACTTCAGGATCTTGCTTGGAGAAAGAATGCCAAGTATCTGGAGGACAGTGGTCTTTTGTTGTGTATTTTTCATTACCTGCTCCTGAAGTTCTCCTAATCACCCAGATATTGACCTTGTTCTATAATAACTTTGCAGAAGTCAGTGCTAATAAAGATTAACAGCTTCTGGCTATACTTTCAGGAATTAAATCAGTGGCAGAGAGCTACTTACTTACTTACTGAGTCAAAGCCCAGAGCATTGCTGAGGCCTCTCATACCTGCCCCTCGGTCATTCCTTCCTGTCAAAGCCAACAGGGGACGTAAAGAGCCTCCGCTCACCATACTCGGAAGCATTCATCCTGCTGGGAGTAGATGAGCCCCTCTGTATTCTGGAACCCTGTCGTGATCTGGGAAGGTGTCACAGTCCCATGCTGGTGAGGACTGGTGTAGAATCCCCATCTATGAGCGCCTCCCTGACACCTGACCCCCTCCCTTAGGAACAGTTGCCTAGTTCTAAGCAAGCCACTGGCTACCAGACTGTTTCCTTCACACCCCAGACTTCTAGGTGACCTGTGGGATTTATACCTGGGCAGCCTTCAGGTACATGTGAAGCCCCACCCATGAGGCTGTCTTCGCAGCCTTGTAAATATGTAGACTTGGGAGTGAAGTTCCCAAAGCCGCTACACCAGGCTCCTCAAAGTGGAGTGGAGTGAATGAGGCCTGCATTGCTCCACTGGAAGAAGAAGATGCATTTGATAGGGAAGTGAAGAACCAATCAGACTAAGAAAAGCAGTTGGGTCTACCTAGCGCTCTCAGTCTACGTGGCCAGTGCATATCCACTTCAGCGGGGCCGGGATTTTCAGATCAAAACACCAGAAGAAGATGTATGGGAGCCAGGCCACAAGACTCAGGCATAAACAAAGACTGAGCAAAACTCTCAAGCCTTCCTCTCCCTCTGCCAGGATCGGTGAGTAGGTGCCACAGAAATACCCTGGCATTACCCCCTGGCAAGCAGTTAATGATCCACAGAAGGTCACGTTGTGGGTTTTGATGACGAAACAAAAAAAATGAAAATCTTTACCTCTGCTTTGTGCTTGGACCCATGCTGAGTACTACACACATTATTTCATTTAATTCTCACAACAGCCTATGACATCATTCCTGCTTTACACAAAGACAGTTGCCCAAGACCACACAGATGGCATAGGGAAGGCCCATATTTGAACTCAGCCAATTCTAAAGCATCTCTTCTTTCCATGCAAGCACATACTTCTCTGAAATGACGAATCTGCCCACCCCGGGCCTGCTAAATGAGAATCGGCATTTTAGCAAAATCCCCAGGGGATTCACGAGTACGTTCATGTTTAAGAAGCACTGCTGCATTTCATAAGACTCGGTTCTGCGTGGTTCCTGGATGAGTTAATGTCAGGCAACCTGAACATGTGGGTATCTGAAGGACCTGCTAGGTGACTCCCCTCCAAAACTCAGTAGAGGTGCAGTAAGACTTCCTAGATTTTTACTGGGTTTGACTCAAGCTACATAAATTATTCAAGGACTACCCACCCCAATAAACATGAACCATGAATTTGAACCCTCTGGTGTTTCTACAGAGAGTAGTTACCTAGAAGCCCCTGATCCATGCACTAAGGATTCAGGACTATTGGCCAACTGAGATCCAACCTCCTGTGAGAGACCCCCAGGGCCAGGCGCTTCAGGCGGCCATCCTGTTCACTTGAGTCATCACGGAAAGCCCAGGCCCCCCAGGCCATCCATCCCCAGACTCATCCCCAACAACTCTCTACATGCCCTTATCTGGCCGGCACCCCTATTCATCCTTGCTGTCCCCCCTTTCCAGTGTGCCCTCTGGAACTCTCAATCTGTGACAGGCAAATGACCCAGTAGACTCCATGTTTTCAAATGTTTCTTGACCTTTCTGCTTTACCCGAAACCTGGCTGTCCCTTGAGAATCTGTCTCCCTAAGTGTACCCTCCATCTCCCAATTGCTGCTTCTAAATAATTTCTCCTCTTCAAGACCTCCAGCTCCAGTGAAACCTGTGCTAGCCAGTTCTATGAGCTACTCCCCTTCATTGTCCCTCTTCTTGCTCATACTGTCTTTCTCTCCAGCATTTCCCTGTCGTCACTTCTGCACGTTCACGTAGGTGATCTGTCCAATACCCTAGCCCAGTGCTTCTTAACTGTCATCTGGGGCAGGACAATTCTTTGTGCTAGGCAATCCTCCACAATATGAGCCTTATGGCATCTCTGCACCCTCCCTGCACGTTACCAGCCTTTACCCCCTCCACAGTCTGCAGCATCACGTGTCCTTGCGCACTCCCCATTTCATCCCCCAGGGGATCAGCAGTCCTGACCTCAGCTGAGAACCATTCAATGTGTTGATTTCATGTCAGCCATTCTTTGAAGCCTTCAACTTTTCATCACTAGTACATTCTTTTTTTTTTTTTTTTTAAACGGAGTCTTGCTCTGTTGCCCAGGCTGGAGTGCAATGGCACGATCTCGGCTCACTGCAACCTGCACCTCCCAGATTCAAGCGACTCCCCTGCCTCCGCCTCCCCAGTAGCTGGGATTACAGGCACCTGCCACTATGCCCAGCTAATTTTTGTATTTTTAGTAGAGACAAGGTTTTACCATGTTGGTCAGGCTGGTCTTGAACTCCTGACTTCAGGTGATCCGCCCACCTCGGCCTCCCAAAATGCTGGGATTACAGGCGTGAGCCACCGTGCCCAGCCCATCACTAGTAACATTCTAAACCACTTCTAAAAATCTTAATTTTAAGCATCACTAACCATGAACTTCCCAGCCCACACTAGTACCCTACATTCCAAGTCTTCGACTTATCAAGATCTCAAATCCATCAATCCTAACATCACCTCCCTCCCATCTTCGTTTCTCTTTTCACTCGGCCTAAATTCCATGGCCAATAATTCAATCATTTCCTTCTCAGTACCCTCCAGTCCCATGCCCCTTTCTGCATTTTAATAGCCTGGCAAACCTGTACTGTTCTGAGACCTCTCTGCATCTGAGACTGATGAGCTAAATGTTGAAGAAAAACCACACAACGAGGCTGACAGATTAGAGTTTACTGATCCTGTCCACAAACCTCACAAGGGCACATGACACCACGCCACAGTTTACTACAGTCCCTTGTCAGCCTACTGTCCTGCTCTCCTGGATGACACTCATAGCTTCTGTCTTCACCTCTCCCACACCCCCGGACATTTTGCTGAGAATCTCGCTTTACGCTTCAGTGAAAATACAGAGACAACTTAGGCAATCTCCCAGTCTACAAGCTCACCTGAATTTGTGCCCATCTCTATAAATAAATAAATAATGCCTTGTGAAATATGCATGCAAGAGAATGCATATGTTGGTTGGTGGGTTGATTTATTTATTTATTTAAGAGGGCATCTCACTCTGCCACCCAGTCTGGAGTGCAATGGTGCAATCTTGGCTCACTGCAACCTCCGCCCCCTGGGTTCAAGCAATTCTCCTGCCTCAGCCTCCCAGGTAGCTGGGATTACAGGCACGTGTTACCACACGCAGCTAATTTTGTATTTTTAGTAGAGCAGGGTTTCACCATATTGGCCAAGCTGGTCTCGAACTCCTGACCTCAGGTGATCCGCCTGCCTCAGCCTCCCAAAGCGCTGGGATTACAGGAATGGGCCACCGTGCCCAGCCAGTATATGTACAGTTTAAAAAGTGATAAAATGAACACCTCCCTGAACCTATTTTTTATTCAGCGTAAAAAATAGAACATCAGGAACACATGCAGGCTTCCCCAGCCGCTTCCTCTTCCCCCACTGGAAGGCGAACCACAATCCTAGTTTTTTGTAATTGTTCCTTTGTGCCTACATGTGCATCCCCGGACAATACTGTATGATTTGGTTTTGTCTATTTTGAACTTTATAGAAATGGAATAATAAATTTCAGTTTTTTTAACTTTTACATTATTTTTATAATCCATGTATATTATATGTATAGTTGTAGTTCATTCATTTTCACTACTGTATAGGGTTTTTGTTTGTTTGTTTTGAGACAGAGTTTCGCTCTCGTTGCCCAGGCTGGAGTGTAGTGGCGTGACCTCAGCTCACTGCAACCTCCACCTCCCAGGTTCAAGTGATTCTCCCGTCTCAGCCTCCTGCGTAGCTGGGATTATAGGTGCACGCTACCATGCCTGGCTAATTTCTTTTAGTAGAGATGGGGTTTCACCTTGTTGGTCAGGCTGGTCCTGAACTCCTGAACTCAGGTCATCCACCTGCCTCAGCCTCCCAAAGTGCTGGGATTACAGGTGTGAGCCACCGTGCCCGGTCTGTATAGTATTCTGTTGGATAAATATACCACAGTTTTATGTCTACATTCTACCGCTAACAGATATTTGGACTATTGCCAGTTTGTATTGCTATTATGACCAGTGCTCCTATGAACATTATCATGCATAGCTCCTGCTGCAGATGTAATGATTTTTCTAGACATAGGATTGGTAGATTGTAAGGAAAGTGCATGTTTAATTTTATTAAAGCAGGAAAAAAGATATTACACTTTTATTAAATGAAGTCTTACTCAGCCCTCTCTCCATCTTCTAATCAAACAGCTCCACAAGCTAGTTATTCTTTTCTAACGTCATATAATGAAATTCTAGAACCTGGCCTTAAAAATGTTTTTTATAATTAACTAAAAGAGTCAAAGAGATCAAAACTGGTGCCCAACTCCCACGCAGCCACTGGGAAAGATAACACTCAGCATCACAAAAGCAGTTCAAAGAATCTGATTAATTTGGTTAAGAACTTTCAAAAAACACTGTCTTGTTCCATGAAGAGTGGATATGTATGTGAATATTCATCACTATTTTCAACTCTGTTTGAGCAATAGGGTCTTGTTAGACTCCTACAACTCTAGGAAATAAATTAAATAGATAAATAAAAATATTTGTGCAAATAACCACCATGCAAAAATAACCTCCAAAAGGAACCTCTGCCTGCTTGTCTTGATAATTTGCTGTCTCGGTTATAATGTTGTGCATGACATCTTCATATTCCTAAAAGTTATATGTACTTGAAAGACAGATCAGGCCAGGCGAGGTGGCTCACGCCTGTAATCCCAGCACTTTGGAGGCTGAGGAGGATGGATCACGAGGTCAGGAGTTTGAGACCAGCCTGGCCAACATGGTGAAATCCCGTCTCTACCAAAAAATACAAAAAAAAGTTAGCTGGGCATGGTAGCGCACACCTGTAGTCCCAGCTACTCAAGAGGCTGAGGCTGGAGAATCACCTGAACCCACAAGGCGGAGGTTGCAGTGAGCCGAGATCACGGGCAATAGAGTGAGACTCCATCGAAAAAGAATGAGAGAAAAGAAGAAAAGAAGAAAAAGAAGAAAGAAAAGAAAAACAATGAAAAGAATAAAAGACAGAAAATGAAAAAGAAAGAGGAGCCCGGTATGACAAGCTCCATATAATCCAGCCAACACCACCCCCAGGAGAGCCAGCCCAGGCGGAATCCCTAAGGAGTCAGGAGAATCGGACTCTGGTGAAACCAAATCTCTACTACTCATCTAAAAGGAAATGCCAAGCCCATGGTTAATGAAGCATATAGTCTAATAGCTACTCTCTAGAGGCTGAGCAGAATAAGCGTGAACCAGGGCCACGGAGCTGCAATCATGTCTTGACAGTCAGCGCCCTGCCGCCTCTACCCAACTAACCTAAATGACAAACAAGAACTATCTAAGATTTTTGAAGAAGAGGAAGGAAGAGAAAAGGAAGAGGAAGAGAAGAAGAAGAAAAACGGAGGAAGGAAGGAAAAAGAAAAATCAAGAAAAGAGGACTGGGCACTTCTGCAGCATGATGGCATCTCAATTTCAAGCTACCATTCCTACTTTAAAAATCTCTTTATTATTATGCCATAGCATCAATCAAAACTATTTTCCGAAGTGGCTGTAACACTTGACGGTCCACCAGCCGAAAAATCTAGTCCCCATTACTCCATATCCTTGCCACTTGATGCTGACCAAGTCTTTAATGTTTGCCAATCTGGTAGGTATTAAATTGGCATCTAGCTGTGCTTCTGATTTACATTTTCCTGATTATTAATAAGGTTTAAACTCTTTATACATTTCTGGGCATTTAAGTTTTCTTTTTCTGTGAAATGTTTGTCTTATCTTTTGCCCATTTACTTATTTATTTTTGAGACAGGATTACAGGCATGAGCCACCGCACCTGTAATATTTAATTAAGAAAAAGTCTCGCCAAGACTGGAGTGCAGTGGTGCGATCTCGGCTCACTGCAGTCTCTGCCTCCCGGATTCAAGCGATTCTCCTGCCTCAGCCTCTGAAGTAACTGGAACTACAGGCGCCCGACACCACGCCCGGCTAATTTTTTTATTTTTAGTAGAGACAGGGTTTCGCCATGTTGGCCAGGCTGGTCTCCAACTCCTGACCTCAAGTGATCCACCTTGCTTGAACCCAAGAGGCGGAGATCGCACCACTTCACTCCAGCCTGGGTGACAGAGTGAGACTCCGTCTCAAAAAAAAAAAAAAAACCTCATGTGCAGATTTTTGTGTGAACTCAAGTTTTCATCTCATTTGGGTAAATACCAAGGAGTATGATTGACGGAGCGTATAGTAAAATTTAAACATAAATTTACCATATTAAACTAAACATGTTTTATAAGAAACTGCCAGAATGTCTTCCAAAGTAGCTATACCATTTTACATTCCCAAAATGCAAAATCAATGAATGACAGTTCCTATTGCTCTGCAGGCTTGCCGGCATTTGGTGTTCTCAATGTTTTGGATTTTATTCATTCTAATAAGTGAGTAGTGGGTTTATTTGGCAATTCCTAAGGACATATGATACTGAGCATCTTTTTATATGCTTATTTGCCATCTGTTTATCTTCTTTAACAAGGTGTCTATTCAGATCTTTTGCCTACTTTTTAATTGGGCTGTTTGTTTTCCTGTTGAGTTTCAAGAGTTATTTGTATATTTTGGCACAAGTCCTTTATCAGATATGTTTTGCAAATATTTTCTCCAAGTCTGTAGTTGCAATTGACTTTTATAGACAGAGTTTTATCTAACAATCTTGCTAAGCTGTCTCGTTAGTTCTAGTAGCATATCTGATATTCTTTGGAGTTTTCTACTTAGTTGTATCATCTTCAAATAATGACAATTCTGTTTCTCCCTCCCAAATCCATGTAACTTTAAAAAAATTTTGTGCATGCCTTTGACCAAGACCTCCCCAAACAATGTTGATTTTTTTTTTTTTTTTTTTGTTTTTTTTTTTTTTTTTTTTGCAGAGGGCAGGGACAGAGTCTCCCTCTGTCATCCAGGATGGAATACAGTGGCACAATCTTGGTGGTTCACTGCAACCTCCCCCTCCCAGGTTCAAGCGATTCTCCTGCCTCAGCCTCCTCACTGGGATTACAAGCACGTACCACCATGCCTGGCTAATTCTTGTATTTTTAGTAGAGACGGAGTTTCACCATGTTGGCCAGTCTATTCTCGAACTCCTGATCTCAGGTGATCCGCCCTCCTTGGCCTCCCAAAGTGCTGGGATTACAGGCATGAGCCACTGTGCCCAGCCTACCTTGACCTTAAAAGGAGTATTTTCAGCATTTCAAGTTTTTGTCAAATTTTGCTTCCTGTATTTTGAATCTCTGTTATTGGGTGCCTACACATTTATAATTATGTCTTCTTGATAAATTCACCATTTACTTATTATGAAAATCTTCTTTATCCTTGATTATATTTCCTGTTGTTTTTTGAGAGGGAGTCTTGCTCTGTCACCCAGACTAGAGTACAGTGGCGTGATCTTGGCTCACTGTAATCTCTGAGGCCTGGGTTCAAGCGATTCTTCTGCCTCAGCCTCCTAAGTAGCTGGGATTACAGGCACGCGCCACCACGCCTGGCTAATTTTTGTATTTTAGTAGAGACAGGGTTTCTTTTTTTTTTTTTTTTTTTTTTTTTTGAGACGGAGTCTTGCTCTGTCACCCAGGCTGGAGTGCTGTGGCCGGATCTCAGCTCACTGCAAGCTCTGCCTCCCAGGTTCACGCCATTCTCCTGCCTCAGCCTCCCGAGTAGCTGGGACTACAGGCGCCCGCCACCTCGCCCGGCTAGTTTTTTGTATTTTTTAGTAGAGACGGGGTTTCACCGTGTTAGCCAGGATGGTCTCGATCTCCTGACCTCGTGATCCGCCCGTCTCGGCCTCCCAAAGTGCTGGGATTACAGGCTTGAGCCACCGCGCCCGGCCGAGACAGGGTTTCACCATGTTGTCTAGCCTGGTCTCAAACTCCTGACCTCAAGTATTCTGCCCACCCTGGCCTCCCAAAGTGCTGGGATTACAGGAGTGAGCCACCGTGCCTGGCTTATATTTCTTGTTCTGAACTGAACTTTGATATTTCTATACCGACACCAACTTATGATTAGTGTTTTTTCAGTTTTTTTCATTCTTTTATTTTTAATCTGTGTACATCATTATATATAAAGCGGGTTTTTTTAATACAGCATATTGTGATCTTACATTTTTATTTCAATCTGACAACCTCTGCTTTTTGGGTTTCTTTTGTGTTGTTTTTGTTTTGTTTTGTTTTGTTTTGAGATACAGTTTTACTCTGTCATCCAGGCTGACGTACAGTGGTGTAATCTCGGCTCACTGCAACCTCCGCCTCCCAGGTTCAAGCAATTCTCATGCCTCAGCCTCCCAAGTAGCTGGGACTACAGGCGCAGTCCACCAGGCCCAGCTAATTTTTCGTATTTTTAGTAGAGACGTGGTTTCACCATGTTAGCCAGGCTGGTCTCAAACTCTTGACCTCAAGTGATCCGCCCACCTCGGCCTCCCAAAGTGCTGGGATTACAGGCATGAGCCACTGTGCCTGGCCCAATCTCTGCCTTTTAGTTAGAGTTCTTAGACATTTACATTGAATGCAATTATCAATACGATTGAATCTAACTCTACCAACTATTTTTTTCCAATTTTTCCTATATGTTTTTTGTTCCTCTTTTCTTGCTTTCTTTTAGATTTAGTATGTTGTAGTATTCTATTATGTCTATTTTATTGGTTATATATCTTTGTTGGGTTTTATTAATGGTTGCTTACAGTTTACAATATGCATGTCTAGTTTACTGCTATTCAAATATTTTACTATTAATATTTCATGCGTATTGTTAAAGCCTTAAAACAGTACACTTCAATTTCCTCTCTCCCATGCACAGTGTAATTGTCGTCATATATTTTGCTTCTACTTACGTTATAAACCACACAATAATTGTCATTGTTTTGGGGATGGCTTGCTTGGCGGCGTGCTTAGAAGCTGCCACTGTATCAGAGTTGCCTTTCCCTTCCCCACTTTGCTGCTTCAGAAAAGGGCATTTTGGGAGCAAGGAACAGCCTGAAGTTTATCATCATCTTAGATTACTGGTGTGCAGGAATGGTCTGCAGTTCACACAATGTGAAAGTCAATACGTGTCTAAGAATGAGAAAAGAAATTGAAAGAAATTTCTGGAGTCTCATTCAGGTTCTCTTGTTTTGTTTGGAGACAGGGTCAGGGTCTCACGCCCTCACCCATGCTGGAGTGCAGGGACACAGTCACAGCTCACTGCAGCCTCGACTTCCCAGGCTCAGAGGTTATTCTCCACCTCAGCCTCCCAAGTAGCTGGGACTACACGTGTGCGCCACCACACCCAGCTAACTTTTTTTTTTTTTTTTTTGGAGAGGTGAAGTTTCACCATGTTGCCCAGGCTGGTCTTGAATTCCTGGGCTCAAGCAATCCACCCACCTCAGCCTCCCAAAGTGCTGGGACTATAGGCACGAGCCAACATGCCCAGCCCTTTGTTTTTAGGACCTCTTTAAGCAGTTTACCAGAAATGTGCACATGGAAAGGCTTCCTGATGGCCACCTGGCTTCTCTTCCCCACCTGGAACTCTAGGGCCCTGGCCGGTGAGGGCCCTGGAGCTCACACTTCATTAGCTTCATGGAGAGCCCCATTTACTGGTGTTATAGAAGACAGGAAATTTCTGATCTAGTCCCAGTGCTGACAGGTGAACAAGTACACTTCTCCTCTGTGAATCTGAGTTTCCTGCTACGTTGCTGGTCCCCACAGTGGCTTTCTACTGGTTCTGCCTAGAGGTGCCCAGGCAGCTTACAGACTTTTGGCACAGCCTTGGGAAAAGGCCTGCTTGGCCCAGGAGGTGGGCCTGGGAGACGGAAGAGAATTAGCCAGTGGTCCACTGAGGCTATTCCCCTACAATTCTTACCCCTTCCAAAATGCTCCCCAAACTGTATCCCTAAGAATCATCTGGGGCTGGGCGCAGTGGCTCATGCCTGTAATCCCAGCACTTTGGGAGGCCGAGGCAGGCGGATCACAGGGTCAGGAGATCGAGACCATCCTGGCGAACACGGTGAAACCCCATCTCTACTAAAAATGCAAAAAAATTAGCTGGGCGTGATGGTGGCGCCTGTAGTCCCAGCTACTTGGGAGGCTGAGGCAGGAGAATGGTGTGAACCCAGGAAGGTGGAGGTTGCAGTGAGCCGATATCACGCCACTGCACTCCAGCCTGGGTGACAGAGCCAGACTTTGTCTTGGAAAAAAAAAAAAAAAAAAGAATCATCTGGGAAGCTTCTTAAAACACAGGTTCCAATAGGCATTATCTCCCCAAGAGTCTGAGTCAATAGGCCTGGAGGGAGCCCAGGAATATGCTTTTCTTGGAAACGGGGGCTTGCTCCATCTCCCAGGCTGCTGGAGTGCAATGGAATGATCATAGCTCACTATAACCTCAACCTGCTTGACTCAAGCAATCTTCCTAACTCAGCCTCCTAAATAGCTGAGACCACAAGTGTGCACCACCATTCCCAGCTAATTATTATTATTTTTTGAGGCATGGTCTCACTGTTGCTCAGGCTGATCTCAAACTTGGCCTCAAGTAATCCTCCCATCTCGGCCTCCCAAAGTGCTGCGATTACGAGCCACCAGGCCAGGCTAAGCAACTCCCTGGGTGCTTCTGACTCAGATACCTGCCACCCATGCTTAAAGGAACATAAGGAAGGCTGGAGAGGGAGGGGAGTTGTGTTAGCAGACATGGGAAGCTTCTTCCCAGACCATCTACATCTCCCTGTTTGGTTCTTTCATTTCAAATTATCTGGTAAAGCTGTGAGCCTCAAAGGAAGGAAAACAAGATTTGCTGAGAACCTTTCCCACCTTTACATCACTCACACAAACCTCACTCAGAAGTGAAAATAACTGGCCTTGGGTAAGGCAAAGAGCCTGGAGATGAGCTCAAGTCTTACTCTGAAGCCTGTGGTCTTTTCCACGTCTCGGGTACCTTGTAAGAAACGGAAAACATGTTTACTGAGCATTTCTATGAGCCAGGTCCTGTCATGTACATTTTTTCATGTAGTCCTCATACTAGTCTATATAGATATCATCATCCATATTTTAGAGACGTAGAATTGAGGCTCAGAGTGACTGCATCACTCCTCCACAGTCAAACCGCTCACAAGCTGCAAGAACTGGAATTCTCTCAAACCCCAATCTTACTCCGCTGTTCCTCTGACTGGGAAGTTGACCTTCTCTCCAGGCCAGGGGAAGAGGTCGGTGTTGCTAGCCCGTTAATGCTAATCCCATTCCCCCTGCTGTGTCCGGTTGAGAGGTGAGTGTGTTCTGGCCACTGAGACACGAGTGGAGTCCACTAGAGGGACTCTCAGAGAGGTTTCCCGAGAAGACTGGGGCCAGGCGCAGCGGCTCATGCCTGTAATCCCAGCACTTTGGGAGGCCGAGGCAGGTGGATTGCTTGAGGCCAGGAGTTCAAGACCAGCCTGGCCAACATAGTGAAACCTCATCTCTACCAAAAATACAGAAGAAAAAAAAGTGCTAAAAACAGTAAGTGCTGGCATGGATGTGAAGGTAGTGGAACCCTTATTCACTGTTGGTGGGAATGTAAAATGGTCCAGCTGCTGTGGAAAACAGTATGACGATTTCTCAAAAAATTAAACCGAGCATTACCTATGATCCAGCAGTTCCTCAAAGCCGGGCCTCCAAGAGATATTTGTCTACCCACGTTCATAGCAGCATTATCCACAATAGCCACAAGGTAGAAGCACCCACCCAAATGTCCACTGAAGAAGGAATGGACCGGCCGGGAGTGGTGGCTCACGCCTGTCATCCCAGCACTCTGGGAGGCCGAGGCAGGTGGATCACCTGAGGTCAGGAGTTTGAGACCAGCCTGGCCAACATGGTGAAACCCTGTCTCTACTAAAAATATAAAAATTAGCCGGGCATGGTGGTGTGCGCCTGTAATCCCAGCTACTCGGGAGGCTGAGGTGGGAGAATTGCTTGAGCCCAGGAGGCAGAGGTTGCAGTGAGCTGAGATCACACCACTGCACTCCAGCCTGAGTGACAGAGCAAGACCCTATCTCAAAAAAGAAAAAAAAAGAAAGAAAAGAAGAATTCAAGTCACAGTAATGATCAGGAATCCAGTGCTGTGTAAACTAAGGTCTACCTGTACCTGTATAAATAAAAATGTTGGGCTGCCTTAAATCTTACCTCTCTCCCCAGGGGCAGAAGCCTGCCTCAGCACCAGGACCTAGCCCTATGTATGTATGTACCTTGGAGCAGCGTGGCAGAGCAAGCACTTTGACCAGTTACGGGCAGAGATGAGGCTTCTCCTCTTGGGCTCATCAGTGATAACCCAGAGTACCACCTCCCTCCCCTTTTCCTTCAGAGGCTACAGTTCAAAGTGTCTCCTGAATTATTTTCTCCAAGGAACCCCAGCATCATAGATTGGCCCCTATCACTCCCACATGGGCGACCCCCTCTACCGGCCGCTACCACCAGATACTTAGGATACTAGTCTGCTAGAGGCTGACATCCCTCTTCACGAAGACATTGGGGGTGAGGTGAGATGGGGCTCCCCGTCCCCCACGAGCCCTTTCCTTCAGGTCCCCAAGACCACTGCGCAAGACTGCTCAGGTGCACCAGGCCCTGGGTCCCACAGTCAGCAGGGAGCCGCAGTCCTGCTAGTCAGAGGCCCTTCTTTCATCCCCAGCCACAAGCTGGCTAGATCCATTTAATTCAGCACAGATAGCACTTTTTCTTTTCCTTCAAGATCAGAAGTCTAAATAAACCGTATTGAGAAAAGAAAGAAATTCTCATGTACCAGGCTGTCTCAGTTAATGGGTTCCCAAAATTGTGTGGCATAGCCTTTGGTGTGTCCTGCTCCATGTGGAATAGAGAAAGGGCTGCCTTCAAGCTCTGAGGTTGATGACATTCTCCCTTCAGGAAAAAAAGAGTTTTCAAAGGAAGGAAGGTTTCCCATTTCCCTGAGGTACTTTCATTGGCTCATGCACTCAATAAGCACACCAACCATGTACCAGAAACTTATAAACATGATTTCCTATTTACAAAGGCCTTCTGGCTTCACAGCTTTTCTGATCCACAAATTGCACTGGACTATTTCAAGAAGTATTTCCAAATCACAGTTTTGTCAGTAGAAGTTAGTACAACCTCTCTGAGCCTTGTATTCTTATTTCAAAATATAGTAAGAGCCGGTGCAGTAGCTCATACCTGTAAGCCCAGCACTTTGGGAGGCCAAGAAGGGCAGATCACCTGAGGTCAGGAGTTCAAGATCAGCCTGGCCAACATGGCAAAACCCCTCTACTAAAAGTACAAAAATCAGCCAGGCATGATGGCGCACGCCTGTAATCCCAGCTACCCAGGAGGCTGAGGCAGGAGAATCACTTGAACCCTGGAGGCGGAGGTTGCAGTGAGCCAAGATGGAGCTATTGCACTCCAGCCTGGACAACAGAGCGACACTCTGTCTCAAAAATATATATATACCTAGTAAGACTCCTTGTCCTGTCAAACTCACAAAACTATATGCAGATCACCTAGAACTGCCGATGAACACAGGAGTCATGTTGTCATTGTTATAGTTAAAGAAAAAGATTGGTTGATTATTTTAAAACGGGATGGGGTCTTGCCATGTTGCCCAGGCTGGTCTTAAACTCCTGGCCTCAAGCAATCCTCCCACCTTGGCCTCCCAAAATGCTGAGATTGCAGGTGTGAGCCACCACATCTGGCCAAAATTTATTGTTAAATAGAAAGAGGGGAAGCAAGATGGAAGGGCCAAGCCACCTGTTAGAGCAGAAGCAGTTCTAGAAACCACATCTCATAGAGCTCAGGGTGCAGAATTGCTGAAGCCGTCCTCCTTCTTTCTGGCTGGGCACCTCTCAGGACTTCAACACAATGATAGCCATGAGTTTTACTAACTCGGACTGAACATGTCAATCATGGTGCCTGTCTTACCCGACAGTTTATTCTAATGAAAACTCTGCAGCACCCAGCACACCCTCACTGCCTTTTCAGGAAAGCAGTGCTAGGCTTCTCTTAACTAGGGGTCTGGACCAAGGGTAGGGCCCCTGATCCAAAGGCAGCTAGACCCCAGGAAGATACCCACGAAAGTAGCCTGGCTTCACCAATAGCAATGTGGTAATTACCAAAGTCAATCAGACCACATGTGGTAATTACCAAAGTCAATCAGACCACATCCCTCAACAGAACTGTCTGGGAGGATACAGAGTGATTATCAATGGGAAGAGAGAAAGAGGGCAGGCCTGCATAGGGAACAGGGAGGGAAGGCTCGGCCCACAGGGAGGACCCAGCTCCAGCACGCCTCAGGGCTGTGATCTAGCCCCATTTTCAGTACAGTGTTTCCTTATAACAAACAAACACATTTCCCCTAGATTCCTCTTTTTTTTTTTTTTTTTTTTTTTTGAGATGGAGTCACACTGTCTCCCAGACTGGAGTGCAATGGTATGGTCTAGGTTCACTGCAACCTCCGCCTCCTGGGTTCAAGCGATTCTCCTGCCTCAGCCTCCTGAGTAGCTGAAACTACAGGCCACCATGCCTGGCTAATTTTTGTATTTTTACTAGAGATGGGGTTTCACTATGTTGGCCAGGCTGGTCTCGAACTCCTGACCTTGTGATCTGCCTGCCTCGGCCTCCCAAAGTGCTGGGATTACGGGTGTGAGCCACCGCGCTTGGCCTCCCTTTAAGGTAACTTTACCTTAAAGGAATCTGAGGCTAGATAGAAAAGTCTCTAAAAGAGGAAACGAAAAGAGCTTCACTAACACAAAAACTCAACCTGACTTACCTTAGAGCTTCACTAACACAAAAACTCAACCTGACTTACCTTCTGTGGCCGAGACACGTTTCTGGAATATCTACACCAGAAAACACTCAACCACAGATGGCTGAATAATGAGGCACTACGTTTTTGTTGGTTTTTTAAACTGGTTAAAAAATTTAAAAAATTTTGTTTAAAACTGGTTTTCAGCTAGAAAGAAGATGGATATGGGAGGAAGAAAAGGTCCCAGGCTGGTCCTAATGCAGCTCTGCAAGATCAGAGATAAAAGCTGTCACCATGAAATACTGCAAATTCCTAAGCTTGGGGGTGGAGGTGGGGCAGGGAGGGGGCAGTGGCAGAAGGGACCACCTGCAGGTACTCAAGCCCAGCAATCTAATGCAGCCTGGGTGCTCTCCCTGCATCCAAGGGCCATGTTTCTGCTGAATTGGGGCTTTAGTGCGAGACATCTGTTGGTCCAGCAAATCTGGTAGAAGCTACTGCTCTGCTGTTGCCCTGGGAGAGAGCCATTCTAATCAACAGCCAGGAGGAACCAATTGAAGGCTGATGGCACAGTGCCAAAAAGGTAAGGCTTTGTGTGGGTACCTAAGAGTGAAACTAGGAAGACAGAGGACACATATGACACCACCCTAATAAATTATCTCAATAAGTTGAGCATTTACATTATGCTACGTGCTTATACACCAAGCCTGTGTGTGTGTGTAGAGAGGGGTCCGCACAGACTGAGACACAATCTCCGCCAATTTCCTTAGCCTAGTGAAGAGGAAGTACTGTGGAAGGTCACAAGACAGTTGAAACAAAAAGGCATGGCTACATTCAAATTAAGGGTCAGTGAATCAACTGTAGTTTGTCTATTTCCTTTCGGAAAGAAACAAACCCAGAAAACATTAAATAGGTGGAATTTCTTACACATTATTCAACAGCACCTCTATTCTAGGATTTGAGAATTCAGCAATTGGGTATTCTTCTAGCGGTCTCTTCTTTACCAGCCTCTTAGCTTCAACCCCTCCAAGCAGAGAGGGTTCCACTGGGCTGCTACCTATAGAACAGCTTTTGATTCAGACATCACGGGACACCCCCACCCCCACCCCCAATCAGCTATAGGCAGGATAACAGGATGGCTTTCCTTCTAAGGATGGGGCTGGCTATGAGGTTTAGTGGCTTTTCTGGTAAAAACGCCTCCCTCTATCACAGACCTATGAAGCAATTTCATCTATCTGGGCAATGGCAAGAATAAAGAAGCTAGGAAAAATACAAAATGCACCTAACCAACCCCAAGTTACAGAATTACAGAGAATTCTTCCCTATGGGGCACCAGCTCCCGGCCCCGGCTCTCTGGCGTATACCTTGTTTTTCCATTTTTCATCTTCCTAGGTTCACTGTTCAAGTATGAGGCATTATGATCCTCCACCTCCCACCCTTCCCCCAGTGATTTTTTTTAAAGACAGGGTCTGGCTCTGTTGCCCAGGCTGGACTGCAGTGGTACAATTGTAGCTCACTGCGGCTGAACGCTGGGGCTCAAGCCATCCTCCCACCTCAGCTTCCCAGGTAGCTGGGACTACAGGTGGGCACCACCACACCCAGGTCAATTTTTAAATTTCTTTGTGGAGAGGAGGGCTCCCCATGTTGTCAGGCTGGTCTTGAACGCCTGGCCTCCAACGATCTTCTCACCTTTACCTCCCTAAACGCTGGCCCCTTCCCCAGCATTGACCCTCTAGGTCAAGGTGGAGGGGAAATCCTTGCCTGGAAGGCACCAGGGACTCCAAGGCCACCTCAGCAGAGCACCGTCAAGTAGAGAGCTTCCAGGCTCACAGTTTGGCGTTTTTAGCTTGCTAGTGAAAACGGTAAGCTGGGCCGGGTGCGGTGGCTCACGCCTATAATCCCAGCACTTTGGGAGGGCGAGGTAGGTGGATCACCTGAGGTCCGGAGTTCGAGACTAGCCTAACCAACCTGAAGAAACTCCGTCTCTACCAAAAATACAAAATTAGCCCGGCATGGTGGCACATGCCTGTAATTCCAGCTACTTGGGAGGCTGAGGCAGGAGCATCGCTTGAACCCGGGAGGCGGAGGTTGCGGTGAGCCGAGATGGCACCATTGCACTCCAGCCTGGGCAACAAGAGCGCAACTCCGTCTCAAGAAAGAAAGAAAGGAAAGAAAAGGAAGAAAAGGGTAAGCCAGTGAAAAGCTTGCCAGCTTTGGCCCAGGAGGCGGTGAGGGGAGAGGGAGGGTGGATGCTAGTCTGGGGCCAGCCTGTGGAGAGACCATTATCACGGTTGAGTAACCACCTGTAAGGTGTGTCGGGCTTTCAGAGTCCTCACAGCACTTTCACTTCTACTGTTTTACTTTCATCCTCACAAGTCTGTACAGCCAGAGTATCATTAGCAGGTTTTTATTGATGAGGAAAAGGAAGACGTTAAAGACCCATTCGGGAGCCTCCTGGAGTCCCTTCCCTTTGTTCTTTCAAGTCTAGCACTAGTTTCCAAACTCCCCTGTCCCAACCCCAGCCCAAGCCACCGTTCCTAAATGCCTGTCAACAAAACATAAAAGTAGAGTTCGCTCACTTCAAAGCGGGATGTGAAGCGCAGCATCCTGCTTTAAACGGTTTTTTGGTTTTTGGTTTTTTTTTTTGTTTTTTTTTTTGGACGGGGCGTGGTAGCTCACGCCTGCAATCCCTGCACTTGGGAGGCTTAGGATCGCTTGACCCCAGGAGTTTGAGTCCAGCCTGGGCAACACAGTTTTGTTTTTTTGTTTTTTCTGCCTCAAAAAAAATTAAAGGCATTGCAGAGATTGAAAAAGCTTTCCCACCTTCTCCCCTGCAGTGTTTAGAAAGAGACAGTCCGCCCCCGATTCAGCGGGGGGAACCCAGGGCTCCGCGGCACCCGCAGGCTTCAGTTACTGCACCGAGGTCCTCGGGCCAGAGAGAGGCTGCGAGGACGACGCGGCCGGTTCAGCGCGCTACGAACCTCAAGATCCATGCACATCCCCCCAACATTCCATGTGCTTTCATTCCTACGGCGCTGGGTTTACTTTCATTTATTGCTTTTGTTGACCAGAAAAAAAAAACAATGCTGAGCGTGCACAGGGGGCGCAAAGGGGGGTCGGCTCCTCGTGGCTGCCCGGCGGCGGGGCTGGCGGGCGGGAGCGGCCTGCTCCGGCCGCCCGGGGGCGCTGCTCTGGGGTCGGGCCGCGGCCTCGTGGGCGCCCTGCGCGCGGTCCAGCACCAGCAGCGGGATCTCCTCCAGCCGGTCGGGCCGCTCCTTGCACCGCAGGTAGCGCCGCCTCCACGTCGCCAGCCTCTGGAGCAGCCTCTGCAGGCTCGAGGGGCCCCACAGGCCGCGCTCCGGGGCCGCCTTGCCAGAGCGCGCGTGAGCTTGCCTGAGCTTCTTCCTGCGCGGGCTGCGGAACAGCCGCCGCCAGCACCAGCAGCCCGAGCAGGAGCCGCCGTCGCCGGCCACCACGCGCCGCCCGACCGCCTCCGGCTCCCCGCGCGGAGCGGGGCCCCGCTTCAGGCGCGCCGCCTCCTCCAGCAGCTCATGCTGCGCGCCGCCGCGCCGGGGGCCACCAAGCCGGGGGGCCGCCATGGCCCGCGCAGGCCTCTTCTCCGAGCGCGGGGCCCACGTCTCGGGAACCGTCGGGCTGGACAACCCCGCTGCTGCCTCCAGGACTCCAAAGGGCCCCTCGCGTCCTCTCCCGGGAAGGTGCCCACAGGCCCCCTCCACGCGCTTGGGTTGCCCAGGAAACCCCAACGGTGACCCCACAATGCCCGGCAGAGCCCTTGCCCTCTGCCGCTGGCGGGGTCACCAGAATCCAACGACCCAAGGAATCCCCCAAATAAGTCGGCCAAATTTCGCTGCGAACTGATTTTTCAAATATGGCCTCACCTGGACAAGAAGGAATCTTAGAAGTTCCTGGGGTCCAACTCCGGGTTCACGAAGACACACGGCGTCCAGGAGCGGGGGCTGCGCAGCCTTCCCTGGGTCAAGGCGTGGCTTTCAGCCTCAGGTGTGCGTGGCGCTGGAGATCTGTATTTTGTGAACTGGTTTCAGGTGGTCTGCCCTTTTCTGTTAACAGGGAACCAGAATTTCAGGAAAGATCTCAAAACCTAATTTTCTTCATCTGGTCTCACTCAAAGGCCTCGTGTAGGATTGATTGATTTTTTTTTAATAATTTTTTTTTCTGATTGCAAACGTAATATTTTTGAAGAAATTTTTGTAAAACTAATACAAAAAATACTCCTTTTTTCTGCTTTTTTGTATATATTTTCATACTTGTTAATTTTCTCCAATTCCAGGCAAAGTTAAATAATAATAGCTGCTCTGGGGGCTGGTCGCGGCGGCTCATGCCTGTAATCTCCGCGGTTTAGGAGGCCGAGGTGGGCGGATCACTTGAGCCTAGGAGTTGGAGACCACCCTTGGCAACATGGAGAAACCCTGTCTCTACAAAAAATGCAAAAAATTTTCAGGGCATGGGAAAAAAAAAAAAAAAAGCTACTCTGGGCACAGCCCTGGAGGGAGGGGAGGGCGGTACCCAGAGCTGCTCTGGCAGCTGACTCCGTGGGGCCCCTCCCCGTGGAGACTGAGTGGGATGAAGGGTCAGGCTATGCACTAAAATACAATGCAAATATTGAAAATAAATTTTTTTAAAAAATGAAATTGTTGCCCTCCTACCAAATGGGAAATTAATTTTATCACTGAATAGACATGAAGAAACTGGACTTCAAGGTTGTCCATCTCAGTATTCTGGCAAAAAAAGCATGAAATTGAGCCATTCCTTGCAAAGACCAGGAAATCCAGCATTTCCTACAAGAATAGGGAGTGCTTGGAAAAGAAGAGCTGGCAGAGTATCTCCAGATGCTGACAAGCTTGTAGGACGTACGCAGGGCTGCTCATGAGGCCAACCAGAGAGCCCCAATTGTGAGTCCTGTCCCTGTCCTTCGGGAGAGGCCTTGCAGCAGACCCTGGGCCAGCCCTGGGAGGAACACATGTACTCAGGTGTGTCCTTCCTGCATTCCCTTTCACGGTCCTTAAGTGACTACATCACCTAGTCCAGACCAACGCACTGTGCCCTAAGCAAGGTAGAAGATTTGGGGACAAGCCTGTGCCCATGTTTTCTTGTTTCATTCTTCACAAGGATGAAAACGACTTCACACTCCTTAAGTTTGCCCCCACCTCTCTTATTTTCTCCTTAACAACTCATGCACGGAGCAGTGGTGCTGAGGGGCTCTGCTGCTGGCCCTGTTCCGGATGGGCAGGGCCCCTGTGGAGGGTAAGTCGAGAGGCAGAGGCCCAGAGGGAAGGTCTGGATGACCTAACCCAGCCTTGAAGTTGCCCGTTTTCATCAGCTCTTCCCTGTGTACTCAGCACCCTTCCAAGACCATCTGGGCCTGGCCCTTCCACCTTGCTTTGAGGGTCTGCTCTGGGACCCCCACAAGTGAACTCTGTTGAGGATGCCCACGACCTGAAATGGGTTCTGGAATCTTGGGTCCTCCATGGTCATCCCCACATGTGTCTCCTGCCTTTCTTCTGACAGACTCCACTCCCAGTAGCAGGGATCAACCTCTGCTCCTTAGAACAGGAAGCTAGGCAGACATGAGCAGGGCAGGAGACCTCCCCTGCCAGGAATGTCAGACAACCACCAGGTGATGGTCAGGTGGTTGTTACTCTTTCTAACATAATAATTGGTCACAGCAGGCATCAGGAAAAGGTAGGCTCCCAATAGGTAGAAAACACTTAACGCTGGTGATGAGCAGCTTCCCAATAAGTTCTCAGGAGTTGGGTGAGTAGGTTCAAGTATGTGCACTAAGAGGCAAAGTGGCGGAGTTTAACTGGTATATGACCTTCTAGGAACACTCAGCTGACTCAAATGAGTATGCGCACAACTTCAGTAAACACACTGTGCACGCGGCCCCTGCTCTCCAATGCGAGATGCAGCCTAGCACACGCGCAGACAGCCCACCTCAAGAGAGGAATGGAGAGAAGGAACACAAACCCCCAGAAGCATGCCAACACATAAAATCCCAAGTCAAAGGCTGAACAGTGCACTTGGATCGCTCAGGTTGCCCATTTGGCCCTCTTCAACTGTGCTTTACTTCCTTTAGTTCCTGCTCCAATACTATCTTTTATTCCCCACTCTATCACCCAGGCTGGAGCGCAATGGTGCGAGTTCAGCTCACTGCAACCTCCACCTCTGGGTTCAAGTGTTTCTCCTGCCTCAGTCTTCTGAGTAGCTGAGATTACAGGCACATGCCACCACGCCCAGCTAATTTTTGTTTTTTTAGTAGAGACGGGGTTTCACCATGTTGGCCAGGATGGTCTCAAACTCCTAATCTCAAGGGATCCACCCGCCTCGGCCTCCCAAAGTGCTGGGATTACAGTTGTGAGTCACCGCATCCAGCCCTACCATCTTCAGCTGAAACAAAGATAGAAGGGTATAGCTGAGGCCAGGAAAGAGAAAGTGACTAGGATAAAAAGGGTAAAAGAGGGTAAGATTTGTTATGCAGATTAAATCAGTGCCTTCTCCAATAATCAGAGTCTCCAGTGATTCAGAGTCATCTTTCTCTTTCTAGTACCAGGAGGGAGACACTCTTACAAATGGAGAGTATTTATTTATTTATTTATTTATGAGACGTGGATTCGCTCCGTTGCCCAGGCTGGAGTGCAGTGTCGCGATCTCGGCTCACTGCAACCTCTGCCTCCTGGGTTCAAGCCATTCTCCTGCCTCAGCCTCCCGAGTAACTGGAATTACAAGCACATGCCACCACACCCAGCTAATTTTTGTATTTTCAGTAGAGACAGGGTTTCACTATATTGGCTAGGCTGGTCTGGAACTCCAGACCTCAGGTGATCCACCCGCCTCAGCCTCCCAAAGTGCTGAGATTACAGGCGTGAGGCACCAGGCCCGGCTGTATTTTTTTTTTTTTACAAATGTAAATTTCTCTTACAAAAGGGTAACCACTCTTGTTTTCAGAGCTTCTCCTGTCTCTGCTGTTTCTCAAAACAACCAGCTCAAAATAATCCTTATACCTGAGAAAACAAAAATAGCTCAGAGATGTCTGAGCTATGTGAAGTGTGCAGGCCCAGATTCACAAGGCTACAGGACTCCAGTTGTGGACCCTTTGCATCCCAGGCTCCTACACATGCCTGGGGGCAATTATTTAATTTTGTTCCTGACTAGCCTCACCCTTTATCTTCATGTTCTTGGAATTTGTGATACAAAGAACAATGTATGGCCAACCAATAGCTTAATGTTACTGTATTTATTTATTTTTTCTTGAGGCGGAGGAGTTTTGTTCTTGTCGCCCAGGCTGGAGTGCAGTGGTGTGATCTCGGCTCACTGCAACCTCCGCCTCCCGGGTTCAAGGGATTCTCCTGCCTCAGCCTCCCGAGTAGCTGGGACTACAGGCGCCCACCACTATGCCTGGCTAATTTTTTTTTTTTTGTATTTTTAGTAGAAATGGGTTTTCGGCCGGGCGCGGTGGCTCAAGCCTGTAATCCCAGCACTTTGGGAGGCCGAGACGGGCGGATCACGAGGTCAGGAGATCGAGACCATCCTGGCTAACACAGTGAAACCCTGTCTCTACTAAAAAATACAAAAAAAATAGCCGGGCGAGGTGGCGGGCGCCTGTAGTCCCAGCTATAGGGAGGCTGAGGCAGGAGAATGGCATAAACCTGGGAGGCGGAGCTTGCAGTGAGCTGAGATCCGGCCACTGCACTCCAGCCTGGGCGACAGTGCGAGACTCCCTCTCAAAAAAAAAAAAAAAAAAAAAGAAATGGGTTTTCACCGTGTTGGTCAGGCTGGTCTTGAACTCATGACCTCATGATCTGCCTGCCTTGGCCTCCCAAAGTGCTGGGATTACAAACATGAGTCATGACACCCAGTCAATTGTAGTGCAAATTCTTGGTAACAATTTAGGAACGGCCTCTTCTTTCTCTTTATTTTTTATTCTTTCTGTTGAGACAAAGTCTTGCTTTGTCGCCCAGGCTGGAGTACAGTGGTGCAGCCTTGGCTCACTGCAACCTCTGTCTCCCAGGTTCACGCCATTCTCCTGCCTCAGCCTCCCGAGTAACTGGGAATACAGGTGCCTGCCACCACACTTGGCTAATTTTTGTATTTTTAGTAGAGGCGGGTTTCACCATGTTGGCCAAACTGGTCTCAAACTCCTGACCTCAAATGATCCACCCAACTCGGCCTTCCAAAGTGTTAAGATTACAGGTGTGAGCCACTGCGTCTGGCCTTCTTTCCATTAAAAAACCCACTTGTAACTGCTGCTAATTAGAGTGTATATTCAGGGCAACTTGAATCTATGCTCCCAGATTGCAGTTCTCAAGCTTGGCCCAAATAAACTCTCTACCTATATATGTTTTGCCTCTGCTTTTTCCTTTTAAGTTGACATATCCAGTGTAGCTGGCAGGATTCAGAGTGACTATCCCCCCACCTCCTCCCCACTGAGAAAGGAGAAAGGAAAAATCCGGCCAGGCAGGCAGTTACGGTGGTTCCTCAGTTGAATCCTTCCACAGAACAGCCTGCAGGCACAGATAAGGGAACTTGCCAAGGGGGCCTTGCCTAAGACGTGCCCACAGCTGCACAGATAAGAAAGGGTACACAGGTGACTTGCCCAGACATGCCCGCAATGGAAATTTCCATCGCCTGACACATGTGCCATAAGGGGAACAAAGCAATATGGAGTAACTCAAGCTAAGGGCCCACATTCACATTAGGAGGATGGGGCGAAGCTACCAGAAATTGGCACCGTATGCAAATGAGATGCCCAGCCCTCATCGGTTTCCTATAAAAGCCTTTGCATTCAACTGTAAAAACAGCAACCTTCCTCTGGTTCCCGTCTCTGCAGCGGAGAGCTTTCTTCTTCCACTTACTAAACGTCTGCTCCAGCCTCACCCTTTGTATCCACACTCCTTAATTCCTTGGTCCTGAGACAAAGGACTCCAAGTGATACCTCACAACAAGAGGCTGCTACATTGTGGTGCAGTGGCGAGACTAACGCCACCACTGTTTCTGAAAATGGCCCTTGATACTAGCGTGAACTCTCTGTCCTCAGGAGTCCTATTGTAAATGCCCAATGGGTTCACCCTGCCTGCTGCCTAGACAGAGCCGATTTATCAAATCCAGGGGAATTACAATAGAGAAAGAGTTATTCAAGCAAAGCCAGCTTTGCTGGAGACTGGAGTTTTATTATTACTCAAATCAGTCTCCCCCGAGCGTTTGGGGGTCCGAGTTTTTAAGGCTAATTTGGTGGGTTGAGGGGAGCCAGTGGGTCAGGAGTGCTGATTGATTGGGTTGGACATGAAACCATCAGGAGTCGAAGCTCTACACTTGTGCTGAGTCAGTTCCTAGGTGGGGGGTGAGGCCGCAAGATCAGATGAGCCAATTTATTGATCTGGGTGGTACCAGCTGGGTGGTGTCTGCAACATAGCTCAAGCCCTGTTCTTAGATTCTACAGCAGTGATGTTACCTCCAGGAGCAATCTGGGGAGGGTCAAAATCCCACAGCCTTCAGCTGCATGACTCCTAGACCATCATTTCCAATCTTCTGATTAGTTTGTTGGTCCCACAAAGGCAGTCTAGTCCCCAGGGAAGAAGGAGCTTTGTTTCCAGAAAGGGCTATCTTCGTTTTAAACTGTAAGTTCCACTCGGCTGGGCACGGTGGCTTACACCTGTAATCCCAGCTACTTGGGAGGCTGAGGCAGGAGAATCACTTGAACCCAGGAGGCAGAGGTTACAGTGAGCCAAGATCGCGCCACTGCACTCCAGCCTGGGTGACAAGAGTGCCACAATGTCTCAAAAAAAAAAAAAAAAGTTCCACTCCAAGTTAGTTCAGCCTACACCCAGGAATGAACAAGGACAGCCTGGAGGTTAGAAATAAGATGGAAATAAGATGGAGTTGGTTAGGTGAGATCTCTCTCACCACCTCAGTTACAATTTTGCAATGGCGGGTTTCACTATTGGGTGTTTCTGGTGAGTTCTCCTGAATTCAAACTTCTCACTCTTTGGTTGAAGGTCTAGACTTTACCAGAGCTGTCTTGCAAATGCTTTCTTGTCTTTGAGCCTGAGGGCCTCAGTCTCTGTCCTCGCACAGGAAATTTGGGTAAAGAGCTATGCAGAGAACTGTCTTTATTCTACCTCTGCCTCACAGCAGAGGTTCAAATCAAAGGATTGGCAGTTAGCCACCAGTGGTTTTGTTTTACACAATATGCTTTTTTCTCTTTCTTTCTTTTTGAGACAGAGTCTCACTCTGTCATCCAGGCCGGAGTGCAGCGGTGCAATCTTGGCTCACTGCAACCTCCACCTCCTGGGTTCAAGCAATTATCATGCCTCAGCCTCCCAAGTAGCTGGAATTACAGGCGCATATTACCATGCCCAACTAATTTTTGTATTTTTAGTAGAGATGGTGTTTTGCCATGCTGGTTAGGCTGGTCTTAAGTTCCTGACCTCAAGTGATCTGCCTGCCTTGGCCTCCCAAAGTGCTGGGATTACAGGCGTGAGCCACCACGTCCGGCCTACACAGCATGCTTTTAAGATTACAGCTGTTTTCTATCACTTGAAAATTCTGACTTAGCCTTTCATTTCTGACCACTTATTCCTAACTGGAAGTATACCCACTTTTTGCTCTCCCAGACAGGTGTGAGGGTCCAATCCCCCATAACTTGAGCACTCTGCTGCCACCTGGCAGGTATAGTCACATTTTGACCCTAACCACATCCCTGAACTTGGTCATTTTTGAAAAGTTCATTGGCCGGGCGCGGTGGCTCATGCCTGTAATCCCAGCACTGGGAGGGCCCGAGGCGGATCGAAGTCAGGAGTCAGAGACCATCCTGGCTAACCGGTGAAACCCATCTCTACTAAAATACCAAAAATTAACTGGAAGTCTGTAGTCACAGCCTACTCCAGGAGTCTGAGGCAGGAGAATGCGTGAACCGAGGAGGTGGAACTGCAGTGAGCCAAGGTCAGCGACACTGCACTCTCTAGCCTGGGCGACAAGTGGGGCCTCTTCTCAAAAAAACAGGGCAGCCTTGATTGGCTCAAGCCTGTAATCCCCGCCTGCCAGGGGAGGCCCGAGAGGCAGACGGATCACGGGTCAGGAGATCAAGACCATCCTGGCTAACACGGTGAAACCCCGTCTCTACTAAAAAAATACAACTTGAGGCTGAGGTAAAGCGCCTATGATCCCAGCTACTTTCGGAGGCTGAGGCGAGGGAGAATGCGTGAACCCGGGAGGTGGAGCTTGCAGTGAGCGGTCAGCCACTGCACTCAGCCTGAGGCTGACAGGCGAGACTCGTCTCAAAAAAAAAAAAAGCTAGGTAAAAGAGAGTAGAGGCAGGAGTGGTCCCACAGCTTGGGAGAGCCACAAGCAG
Source organism: Papio anubis (assembly GCF_008728515.1). Taxonomy (NCBI): domain Eukaryota; kingdom Metazoa; phylum Chordata; class Mammalia; order Primates; family Cercopithecidae; genus Papio; species Papio anubis. The sequence goes on from NC_044976.1 coordinate 214,195,290, forward strand.
CAGGAGCCAAAAGAGAGATTCTCTGAATGTCTAAAATAATTCATCTGCACACACAATTGGGAAAAAAAAAAAAAAAAAAAAAAACACTGGTTTTAGACCCAAACCAGTCGAATAGGAGACGTCCTTTATGTTTGTCCTTGCCGAGATCTGATAATAAGATATTTGAAAATGTTATTTTTGGTTTTTTTTTCCTTCTTTGAGACAGGGTCTTGCTCTGTTGCCCAGGCTGGAGTGCAGTGGGCCATTCTCAGCTCACTGCAGCCTGAACTCTTCAGCTCAAGCAATCCTCCCACCTCAGCCTCCTGAGTGTCAGGCCTCTGAGCCCAAGCTAAGCCATCATATCCCCAGTGACCTGCACGTATACATCCAGATGGCCTGAAGTAACTGAAGATCCACAGAAGTGAAAATAGCCTTAACTGATGACATTCCACCTCACCCTAACTCATCAATGTACTTTGTAATCTCCCCCACCCTTAAGAAGGTTCTCCCCACCTGTGAGAATATACTTTGTGAGATCCACCCCCTGCCCTCAAAACATTGCTCTTAACTCCACCGCCTATCCTAAAACCTGTAAGAGCTAATGATAATCCGCCACCCTTTGCTGACTCCTTTTTCAGACTCAGCTGGCCTGCATGCAGGTGAAGTAAACAGCCATGTTGCTCACACAAAACCTGTTTAGTGGTCTCTTCACACGGACGCGTGAGACACTGAGTATCTGGGACTACAGGTGTGCACCCCCACACTCAGCTAATTTTTTTATTTTTTGGAGAGACTGTGTCTCACTATGTTGCTCAGGCTGGTCTTGAACTCCTGGCCTCAAGTGATCCTCCCACCTCAGCCTCCCAAAGTCCTGGGATTGTAGGCATGAGCCACCACACCTGGCTCTTAGAGCTTTAGGGTCGGAAGTCAGCATAATTAAAAGTTGATATTTGGGCTATCATTTTTTAGACAAAGACCAAACGTCCCTCCTGCTTTTTTCCTCCTTTGGATCTTTGGGAATTTTCTTAGTCGACTGAAACCGCTTTTTAAATCTGTTTGATTCCTCGGTTTGCTTCCTACCTTGTTGGCATAATTTTACTGTGTAAAATTTGATGGCCTTTCAGAAAGCTTAGAATCTCCCCAAATTGCCTCTTTTCACTTGTTCTTCTATTTTCTTCCACTTGAAACCAGCACTGCAAAATTGTAAGTGAGACAGCGAAGGCAATCTAACCTTGCCAACTCCATCTTGCTTTTAACCTCCAAACTGTGCTTGTTCATGCCTAGGGGTAGAGGGAACTAACTTTGGAGGAACCTAGTTTATAGTTTCACTTTGAAACAAAGACAATAACAGCCCTTTCCCAAAACAAACTCCCTTCTTGCCTGGGGACTAAACTGCCTTTGTAGAAAAAACAAATTAGCCAAAAGATTAGAAATTAGGAGTCACGCAGCTGGAGGCCGCAAGATTCTGAACCTCCCCCAATTGTTCCCGGAGACAACATCACTATTGTAAAATCTAAGATCAGTGCTTGAGGTATTTGGCAGCCCCTGCATCTGATGGATCAGCTGGCACCACCCAGACTAATAAACTGGCTCATGCGAACTTGTGTCTCCCAACCAGAAACTGACTCAGTGCGAGATTCAACTCCATATGATTTCATCTCTGGCCCAACCAAGCAGCACTCCCGACTCACTGCCCGCCCCTGCCCACCAAATTATCCTTAAAAACTCTCATCCCCGAATTCTCGGTGAGACTGATTTGAGTAATAATAAATCTCCAGGCTGGGCGCAATGGCTTTCGCCTGTAATCCCAGCACTGTCGGAGGCCAAGGCAGGCGGATCACCTGAGGTCGGGAGTTCAAGACCAGCCTGACCAACATGGAGAAACCCCGTCTCCACTAAAAATACAAAATTAGCCGGTCATGGTGGCGCATACCTGTAATCCCAGCTACTCGGGAGGCTGAGGCAGGAGAATCGGTTGAACCCGGGAGGCAGAGGTTGCAGTGAGCCGAGATCGCGCCATTGCACTCCAGCCTGGGCAACAAGAGTGAAACTCTGTCTGAAAAACAAAAACAAAAATAGACAAAATGTACTTTCCTTTCCCCTTTATTATTATTATTTTTATTTTTGAGACGGAGTTTCATTCTTGTTGCCCAGGCTGGAGTGCAATGGCACAATCTTGGCTCGCTGCAACTTCCGCCTCCTGGGTTCAAGCAATTCTCCTGCTTCAGCGTCCCAAGTAGAGTAGCTGGGATTACAGGTGCCCACCACCACAGCTGGCTAGTGTTTTTTCTTTTTCTTTCTTTCTTTCTTTTTTTTTTTTTTTTTGTATTTTTAGTAGAGATGGGGGTTTCACCATGTTGGCCAGGCTGGTCTGGAACTCCTGGCCTCAGGTGACGAGCCCGCCTCGGCATCCCAAAGTGCTAGGATTACAGGCATAAGCCACTGTGCCTGGTCGTAAATTCTTATCTTAAGGTGGAATGCCAATATAAGAAAGGAAGTATAGGACAAAGCCAAAAGTTTCCAAGCTGTTGAAGGTTTATGAAAGATAAATCTCATGAAAATAATTTTGTTTGGCTGGGCATGGTGGCTCACGCCTGTAATCCCATCACTTTGGGAGGCCAAGGAGGGTGACCTGAGGTCAGGAGTTCGAGACCAGGCTGACCAACATGGTGAAACCCCGTCTCTACTAAAAATACAAAAATTAGCCAGGCATGGTGGCACACGCCTCTAGTCCCAGCTACTCAGGAGGCTGAGGCAGGAGAATTGCTTGAATCTGGGAGGCAGAAGTTGCAGTGAGCCAAGATCGTACCACTGTACTCAGCCTGGTTAACAGAGCAAGACCCGGTCTCCAAAAAAAAAAAAAAAGTTTCATGGAAATCTTATACTGTGTGGTCAATGCTGACTGAGATTAGATGAATTAATTTGTTTATTAGGTTTTATTAACATTAGCTTTAGGGCTGAACTCAGTAACTCACACCTGTAATGCCAGCACTTTGGGAGGCCAATATGGGAGGCTCCCTTAAGGCTAGGAGTTCGAGACCAGCCTGGGCAACATAGTGAGCCCCTGTCTCTACTAAAAATATATATATATAAAAATTAGCCAGGCTTGGTGATGCACAACTATGGTCCCAGCTGCTCCAAAGGCTGACGATATTGGAGGATCACCTGAGCCTGGGAGGTCAAGGCTGCAGTGAGCCAAATTCACACCCCTGCACTCCAGCCTGGGCAACAGAGTGAGACCCTTTCTCAGAAACATAATTAGCTTTAGCATGAATAATATACTGACACAAAGATAGAATTTGGTTTTCTCTTTGAATATGATTTTCATATGATATTAATAAGAGGTTGATGCGGTGGCTCACGCCTAGAATCCCAGCACTTTGGGAGGCCAAGGCCGGTGGATCACTGGAGGTCAGGAGTTCGAGACCAGCCTGGCCAACTTGGTGAGACCCCATCTCTATTAAAAATACAAAAATTAGCCAGGAATGGTGGCGGGTGCCTGTCGTTCCAGCTACTTGGGAGGCTGAGGCAGGAGGATCACTTGAACCTGGGAGGTGAAGGTTGCAGTGAGCCAAGATCATGCCACTGTACTCCAGCCTGGGTGATAGAGGGAGACTCCATCTCAAAAAAAAAAGAGAGAGAGAGATAATAGGCCGGGCGTGGGGCTGACACCTGTAATCTCAGCACTTTGGGAGGCCAAGGCAGGTGGATCACCTGAGGTCAGGAGTTCGAGACCTGCCTGGCTAACATGGCAAAACCCCATCTCTACTAAAAATACAAAATGTAGCCAGGAGTGGTGGCGTGTGCCTGTAATCGCAGCTACTCAGGAGACTGAAGCAGGAGAATCTTTTGAACCTGGGAGGTGGAGGTTGCAGTGGGCCAAGATCACGCCACTGAACTCCAGCCTGGGTGACAGAGTGAGACTCTGTCTCAAAAACAAGGCGGGGGGGTGGGTAATAAAAGATTTTTGTTCATCTTTTGCATAAATTGCAAAAAAAAAAAAAAAAGAGGGAAAGACAGATTCTAGTAGTCTCATGCTATCTTTATTAGGTTTTTTGTTATTGTTGTTTAAATCAACAATTTTTATTGTTGTTTTAAATAAACATTGTTGATTAATTGGTTTTTTAAAATGTTTTTATTTCCATAGGTTATTGGGGAACAGATGGTGTTTGGTTACATGAGTAAGTTCTTTAATAGTGATATGTGAGATTTTGGTGCACCCGTCACCCAAGTAGCACACACTGAACCCAATTTGTAGTCCTTTATCCCTCACACCCTTCCCAGCCTGTCCCCCGGGTCCCCAAGGTCTTTTGATTGTTTGGAAAGCTGAGTCTCCTCTCTATCATACAGAAAAATCATACAGAAAACATTGTCAAATAAAAAATGGTGTTTAACTTTCTTTGAGTTATATTTGTATGAATACGTTACTAATATGTGTCCCAAAATTATATGAGATTCCTAAAATTCTGATATGTCTTGATATATATTGGCTGACATAATTATGGTTAAATTTTTTTTTTTTTTTTTTTTGAGTTGGAGTTTCGCTCTTATTGCCCAGGCAGGAGTGTAGTGGTACGGTCTCGGCTCACTGCAACTTTTGCCTCCTGGGTTCAAGCGATTCTCCTGGCTCAGCCTCCCGAGTAGCTAGGATTACAGCTGCCCACCACCACGCCCAGCTAATTTTTGTATTTTTAGTAGAGACGGGGTTTCACCATGTTGGCCAGGCTGGTCTTGAACTCCTGACCTCAGGTATCTGCCCCCCTCGGCCTCCCAAAGTGCTGGCATTATAGGCTTGAGCCTGTAAAATAATAATAGGTCATTTAGCCCAAGTGATAATTCAGTTTAGGCACCCGGCCTAAATTGTTGTACGTCATAGAAATAACCAAATTCCTTGTCAGTTGCATCTTTAACCATGACTTCTCTTTTGTCAGCCACAGACAATTATTATTTTACTTTGATTCTTCTCAAAAAGCAGTTTAAATTCATTAAAAGGACACTGACAAGTACTCTTGGATATGGGTTTCTTTTTTCTTTCTTTTTTTTAGATGGAGTCTCGCTCTGTCGCCAGGCTAGAGTGCAGGGACACGATCTTGGCTCACTGCAGCCACTGCCTCCCGGATTCAAGCGATTCTCCTGCCTCAGCCTCCCGAGTAGCTGGGAGTACAGGTGCGCACCACCACACCCAGCTAATTTTTGTATTTTTAGTGGAGACAGGGTTTCACCATGTTGTCTAGGATGGTCTTGATCTCTTCACCTCGTGATCTGCCCGTCTTGGCCTCCCAAAGTGCTGGTTTACAGGTGTGAGCCACCACGCCCTGCCGGATATGGGTTTCTGATAACTTTGGAGATCATATCACTGGACTAAGTAAAAACTTTCAGAACTCTAATAAACTGATGCGTTCACGAAGATTGCTAACCCAACATCAAGCAGAACAAGAATTCATTGCGTGGGACTGACCTGATAGAGGACTGGAATGATTTTTATGACTTTGTGTTAAAAACATTGCTGATTTTTTTATATTTGCTTTCCAGAGTCAATAAAACTTTTTTCTTTTGAGCTATTTATAGCTTATAGCAATTAGGTAAAACATAACTTTGGGAACAGAATTGAAACAATTGTCTTTCTCTCCACCTCGTTTCTCTAAAATCTGGAAACTACGAGTATTGTATTTTATGGCAATCTAGTTATTTGTAGAAGTTCAATAAGAATCTGTTTTATGTAACAGGACCCAGTCGAGACACTAGTTATTTTACCAAGGCTTTCACTCTCATAGCATATTTTCAGCTATGATGAGACTGCTTTGAGGAATTGAGATTTTGACTTTACAAAGCCAATTAAAATCCCCTTTGAAAAACTGGCCTGGTACCTTGTGTACACGGTCCCCTTTCAAGGTTTCTGATCTTGCAGCAAGTAAAGAATGTTACTTTCTGGCCTGGTGCAGTAACGCATGTCTGTAATCCTAGCACTTTGGGAGACTGAAGCGGGCAGATCACTTGAGGTCAGGAGTTCAAGACCAGCCTGGCCAACATGGCAAAGCCCTGTCTCTACTAAAAATACAAAAATTAGCTGGGTGTGGTGGTGCATGCCTGTAATCCCAGCTACTCAGAAGGCTGAGGCACGAGAATTGCTGGAACCTAGGAGGTGGAGGTTGCAGTGAGCTAAGATCACACCACTGCACTCCAGCCTGGATAACAGACTGAGATTCTGTCTCAAAAAATAAATAAATAAATAAATAAAATAAAAGTCACTTTCTGATTGGCCCAAGAACATCAAGATGTTTTGGAGACCTTGAGAAGAGAGGAGCTCGCCCGGCTGGTACAGGTATTACAGGTACAGTCTAATGGTGGATCCTTGGCTTGGTTTCTTAGCCTTGAGGCTTTTAAGAGTCTAATTTGAAATTCCTTATGAAAGGTTCAGCAAAGCCAACCTGAAGCAGCCTATACGGCTGATCACTGTTCTTGCACTTTATGCAAATAATCAGCCCAAATATAATACTAAAACTTATTTTGCAAGTGAATTAGTCCTAGTAAGATTTATTTTGGTAAAAATGGGGACTGCAGAGAGGGAAGAGTTATATTTCAGAAGAAAACCATAGCGCACCTGTTATTCGATTCTAACCCTGCCCATTGTTTTGAGTTTTTATTATTTTCCTTTTGGACTGAATCTCCAATTGAATAGGTTTTTTACTATGTATCTCTCGTTGTTTTACTTCTTCTGAGAAAACCAAAAGTATGAAATTCTGAGGACTGGAGATGAGTCAACAAGCGACATCAGTTATATAAATTAGAGGCTGGACTGAGGACTGTTCCGGAATAAACCTTCCCAGGGCTGCATTATGAAGGATGTCGATCACTCTCGCCTAAGCAGAGATCGGTCATCAGTGCTTTCGTGGGAAGGTTGTTGATCAACAGTGGGGAGATGAGGAAAGAAAAGTAGCTCGGAGCAGTCTGAGCGATGTCAGGTATGCAGGCCACAAAAGACGGGAGTACAGACCTCAGTCCTGTTGCCCACACATCCATGCCTAGGGGTAGTTGTTTAAAGCCATTTTGTTCCTAACTAGCTGCTTTACCCTTTATCTTCATGTTCCTGGAATTTGTGATACAAAGAACAACGTATAATCAATCAATAGTTTATGTTGTTTTAATATAAATTCTTGATAAACAACTCAGAAACCGCCTCTTCTTTGTCTTTAAAACTTCACTTGTAACTGCTGCTTATCAGACTGTATGTTCAGGGCAACTTGAATCTACACTGCCCGGCTGCCACCCCCAAGCTTGGCCCAAACATTCTCTCTACTTATATTAATTATGCCTCAGCTTCTTCCTTTTAGGTCACCATGTCAAAGAGGCATATTTTGGGGTGGCATATTCTGATCTACACAATCGTCCGGGCAGGAGTGTGTTCAGTTCCCATCACCTCTGAGCGCACCCAAACTGTCTTTTGCTTGTCCCCTCACCTTGGCGTGACGGCATAGGAGCTGGCCCTTCCCCCACTCCATTCATTGCCCTTTAAGAATTACTGTAGGCCGGGCGCCGTGGCTCACGCCTGTAATACCAGCACTCTAGGAGGCCGAGATGGGCGGATCACAAGGTCAGGAGATCAAGACCATCTTGGCTAAAACGGTGAAACCCCGTCTCTACTAAAAATACAAAAAATTAGCCAGGAGTGGTGGAGGGCCCCTGTAGTCCCAGCTACTCAGGAGGCTGAGGCAGGAGAATGGCGTGAACCCGGGAGGCAGAGCCTGCAGTGAGCCAAAGCCGAGATCGCGCCACTGCACTCCAGCCTGGGCCACAGAGTGACACTCCCTCTCAAAAAAAAAAAAGAATTATTGTATGTGGCAGGGCATGGTGGCTCATGCCTGTAATCCCAGCACTTTGAGAGGCTGAAGTAGGTGGATCACCTGAGATGAGGCATTCAAAACCAGCCTGGCCAACATGGCGAAACTACATCTCTACTAAAAATACAAAAATTAGCCAGGCGTGGTGGGTGCCTGTAATCCCAGCTATTCAGGAGGCTGAGGCAGGAGAATTGCTAGAACCCAGGAAGCAGAGATTGCAGTGAGCCAAGATCGCACCACTGCACTCCCGCCTGGGCGACAGAGCAAGACTCCGTCAAAAGAAAGAAAGAGAGAAAGAGAAAAAGAGAAGAAAGAAAAGAAAAGAAAAGAAAGAAAGAATTGCTGTATGTTTTATTTGCTCCTTCTCTCTTCTTCACTGGGTGCTTCCTCCTTGTATGTATGTAGGCTGTCGACACTTCCAGCCTCCTGGTATAAGGCACAAGGTCAGGCCTACAGACAGATTGGGAGGGTAGAAACTACAAGCCCTAACTCAGGTTATCACTTATATAGATGGTCAAAGGAAAAGCAGGCGAAGATGCTAGCTCCCTATGGCCCTCGCACCAGGGAATGCTGAAGCAAAAGGGGTCAGGTGACTGCAGTGCCAGTGGTGGCACACGCTGTTGCTGGAGGGCTGCTGCCATGCGGCCACTAGTTTACCACCTGCAACTGTGCCCTGCGTGAGGGAGGGAAAGGGAGGAAGGCCCATACATCACCAGAACCTATTGAACTAAAAGGAAAGGGCTGAGGCATAAAATAGAACGTAAAGTGGTTACGTGAGCCGAAGTGAGGAGAGCTGCCCAGGACACACTTCCAGGCTGCCTTGGGGAGTGCACCATCCGGCCTTTGTTACAAGCAGGCTTTTATTTATTTATTTATTTATATATATTGTTGTTGTTGTCATTGTTGTTGTTTTGAGACAGAGTCTCACTCTGTTGCCCTGTCTGGAATGCAGCAGCACGATCTTCGCTCACGGCAACCTCCATCTCCCGGGTTCAGTTCAAGCGAGTATCGTGCCTCAGCCTCCCAAGTAGCTGGGATTACAGGAGTGCGCCACCAGGCCCGGCCAGTTTTTGTATTTTTAGTAGACATGGGGCTTCACCACATTGACCAGGTTGGTCTTGAACTCCTGACCTCAAGAGATCTGCCCGCCACGGCCTCCCAGAGTGCTGGGATGACAGGGGTGAGCCACCGAGCGCGGCCTACATTTTTTGGTGGTTGTTTTTATCTTTTTAATTTAGTTTTTTATTTTTCTTTCTTCTTTCTTTGTTTTTCTCCTTTTTTAGTTTTATTTCTTTGTGTTTGTATTTTTTTCACAAGTAGATTTTTAAAGGCAAAAGGCACAAGGAGTGGGCTGATACAAGGTTGTCTGCCAGGACTCCTCACTGGAGGGCGGGGTGGCACTGGATGCTGATTGGCTCCACGTTGCTGAGCCATGGCATTTGAGGGAGGGTGCCAGTGTAGGGCATTTTATGGCTACTTGGCATCACTGAATCTGGAGCCCACATAGCAAGTGGCTTCAAGAGGAAATTATTTAGCTCAAGGAGGAGTGAGAGGCAACTTCTGCCACATTTTAAATGTTTCTCTGGACCTGATCTTTTAAAGGTGCTCACATTCCTCAGATTAAACGTTTTCTTTTTCTTTCTCAAACCCGAGAAGTGATGGGAAATGATCTCGTGCCATCCTCTCAGGAAGGCAGGAGTCAGGTAGAAAACGGTCTTGCAGCTTCTCACAAGCCTCCCATGACCCCGTGCTCCCAGAGTATCACAGGCTGATCAGATTAAATCCAGACTCACCTTCCACTGCAGATCAAGCCTGGCTTCTGTGGCCTCTGTGGGTATGAACCAGGTCCCCAGGGCACTATTCCCCTGCACAAACCACTCCACACGTTTCCTGAACCTTTCTCTAGCTGTAATGGGCTGAACTGTGCACCTCCTTCCCCAATTCATATGTTGAAATAGGAATCCCTAAAGCCTCAGAATGGGGCTATATTTTGAGATAGGGCCTTGAAAGAGATAATTAAGTTAAAATGAGGTCGTAAGGGTGTTCCCCAATCCAATACTGCTGCTGTCCTTATAGGAAGAGGGGATTGGGGCCAGGCACAGGGGCCCACGCCTGTAATCCCAGCACCTCGGGAGGCTGAGGCTGGTGGATCACTTGAGGTCAGGAATTGGAGACCAGCCTGGCCAACATGGTGAAACCCCATCTGTACTAAAAATACAAAATTAGCCCGGCGTGGTGGTGTATGCCTGTAGTCCCAGCTACTCCAGAGGCTGAGGCAGGAGGATGGCTTGAACCTGGGAGGCAGAGGTTGCAGTGAGCCGAGATCACACCACTGCACTCCAGCGTGGGTGACAGAGAGCACGCACAGAGGGACGACCAGGTGAGGATGGAGCAAGAAGACAGCCACCTACAAGCCAAGGAGAGAAGCTTCGGAAAAAAACAACCGTGCTGACATCTTGACACTGGACTTCCAGCCTCCAGAATTATGAGAAAATAAATGTCAGTTGTTTAAGGCACCTATTTGTGGTACTTTGTTATGGGGGCTTCCGCAAATTAATACACTGACGGACTGGCATTTAACTGCATTTCATTTTGTCTCTCTTATTACTAGGTCATTCCATCCTCACGGCACCAAGAGGCACCTCCTCAGCAGCCCAGCGCCCAGCCTCCTCCATGCAAACATGCCCTTAGATGATTGTCTCTGTGTAGCTCCTGCCAGGCCTGTGCATCTGCAGATGCTCTCAGGCCACCCAGGGTCCCCTAGTGAAGGTTGGGGCAGCCGCAGACAGATCCTCAGGTCTGGCCTAGAGATGTGAATTTTCAGACACCTGTTGCCATCCACAGCTGCTCAGGCTAGTCCCAGAGCACCCCAGGTCTGGGCTTGCAGATAAAATACAGGATGCCCTGCTGAAGTTCAATGTTAGATAAACAAGAAATACTGTTCTAATATAAGTAAGTCCTAAATGATGTTGCACAGACATATATATGTGTGTGTGTGTCTGTGTCTGTGTGTGTATAATTTTTTTTGAGACAAAGGCTCACTCTGTTGCCCAGGCTGGAGTACAGTGGCACCATCTTGACTCACTGCAACCTCTGCCTCCTGGATTCAAGTGATTCTTGTGCCTCAGCCTCCGAATAGCTGAGACTACAGGCGTGCGCCACCACAACTGGCTACTTCTTGTATTTTTGGTAGAGACGGGGTTTTACCATGTTGGCCAGGCTGGTCTTGAACTCCTGGCCTCAAGTGATCCGCCTCCCTTGGCCTCCCAAGTGCTGGGATTACAGGCGTGAGCCATTGCTCCCGGCCAGCCTACTTAAAAAGTATTTGTTTACCTGAAATTCCAGTTTAACTGAGCATCCTGTATTTTTAGTTGTTACCCTACCAGGGCCGTGAGGAGAGTAGGAGAGCCCCTCCTCAATAAGGCACTGTGCAGGGCGGGGGGTTTCCTGCACATCCCTCAGAAGATCTCCTGGACCAAGAGCTGCCCGGAAGCCGGAGAGCTCTCCACATTCCCTAACCCTGAGCAGCGGCGGCCTCTTCTCAGGCCACCCTGTCCTAGCGCAGGAACTCAGCACAGCACGGAGACCCGGAGTCTCCAAAACGGAGAAGAGTTCACCTTATAAAATAACGTGCTGTGAGAACTTTCATTCCTCTTCCCCAGGATTCTAAAGAAGTGGCAGCAGATTTGGCCACAGCTCATGGTACCCCAAATCCAGGAAAAAAAAAAAAAAAAGTACAACTAAGAACTAAGCTGTGGGTCATTCAGACCCGATTCTGAATTAGCAGTATGGCCTTGTGTGAGTGAGGGACCCACCCTAAACCCCAGTTGTCCCATCAGAATACGAGATTCCTATTCCTGCCGTTCTTATGGTGTCATTGTGAGGAGTGAATGAGACGGGACACGTAAGGGCTGAAGACTGCGCCTGGCACCAAGCCCGTGCTCGATCGTTGGTGGCTGCCACAGCCGTGGAATCCCCTCCGTTTTTGCCCTGCTCACATCTGCTCCAAACACTCCCCAGCCTGTGTGGGTTCTCATACATGAGCCCCAGCAGTGCTTTTGCTTCTGAAAGCCTTGAGGTAATGACTTACTGGGCGAGCTCAAACTCCTGGAAGCTCTCCCAGGAAAACTCGGGACGCGAAGATGTGCCCTAGAAGGGAACAGATGGCTTCTGTTTTTGTGTGTGGTATGGACGGCAAAAGGTCAGTGAGCTCTGCAGGAGACAGCACGGTGCCAAGGGGACCCATGTCACCTTCTTCACCTCTGCCTTGCTCACCTCTGCCCCTGTCTCAGACACCTGCTGACATATGACCAGGTGCGGATGGAGCAGTGCCAGCCACGCCCTGGGATGAGGAGATCAAGCTGGTGCTCAGCCCCAGCAAGGTGGGGTCAGTGACATCCCTATATGTGAATGGGGACACATTTGTAAGCAGAGACATGAAGTGAGAGAATGAGATCACCCACAGTGACATCTGCCACCACCCGGGTGACTGGGCCAAAAGTAGGCTGTGGAATTGGAACAAAATATTTGTGTTTGGATTGTGTTTAGATATTGACTGCATTCTAATATATAGACTTTGCAAGGTAAACATTTCAAAATCATTCTTTATTACGAGAACCAAATGTTTTCTCCATATATTTTGAAATAAACTTTTGATGAAATAAATGCATCCTAGGAAAGGCCTTGCTCCCATGATAGGAAAGTAAATTCTATATCCAAGGACATTGGGTAACTACAGCCTTGAATGTTCATATGCTATGATAATGACGATTGTGAGGGAGCCAGATTCTGTCTCCTTTACTGTGTACAGGTAGATCCTTTCATCAGTATGTCAAGGCTACTGAAATGTTATAAATGTCAGTGTAGATCGAAGTCAGACAGGAGACAAGGTCTTTGCTTGGAAGCCTCCCAAATCCAGGGCCTGTGGAACACCAAAGCATTCCCTCTGAGACTGCGACGAATCTTTTGTCTCCTAATTCCCCTTTCTTTTTCCTTTTTCTTTTTTTTTTTCTTTTTTTTTGAGGTGGAGTTTCACTCTTGTTGCCCAGGCTGGAGTGCAGTGGCGCAAACTCGGCTCACCGCAACCTCCGCCTCCCAGATTCAAACGATTCTCCTGCCTCAGCCTCCCAGGTAGCTGGGATTACAGGCACCCGCCCCCACGCCCGGTTAATTTTGTATTTTTAGTAGAGACGGGGTTTCACAGTGTTGGTCAGGCTAGACTCGAACTCCTGACCTCAAGTGATCCACCTGCCTCCACCTCCCAAATGCTGGGATTACAGGCATGAGCCACCATGCCCAGCCTCTTTTTCCTTTTTTTTTGTTTTGAGATGGAGTCTCACTCTGTCACCCAGGCTGGAATGCAGTGGGCAATCTTGGCTCACTGCAACCTCTACCTCCCAAGTTCAAGCGATCCTCCTGTCTCAGCCTCCCAAGTAACTGAGATTACAGGCACACCACCATGACTGGCTAATTTTTTTGTATATTTACTAGAGATGAGGTTTCACCATGTTGGCTAGGCTGGTCTCGAACACCTGACCTCAAATGATCCCCCTGCCTCAGCCTCCCAAAGTACTGGGTTTACAGGCATGAGCCACTGTGCCTGGCCCTCGTTCCCTTTCTGTGTGATCTCTCCACCTCCTCTCTGACTTTCACAGGACCCTCTCCCACAGGAAGCATGAAATATTTTGAAATTCATACACTGTCATCAAGATTTTGGAGGGAGTAGCCAGGCAGTGGCTGGCTCATGCCTGTAATCCCAACATTTTGAGAGGCCAAGGCAAGAGGATCACTTGAGCCTAGGAGTTTGAGGCCAGCCTGGGCAACATAGCAAGACCCTGTCTCTATTTAAAAAAAGGATTTTGGAAGTGGCAATGGATAAGGGGCTCACACCACAAAAATGTAAACCATTTCCCAAAGAACAACAAACATGGTTCCCAAGGTATTCTCTACCTCTGTGGAGCCCTGGAGGCCAAACCCCAGCCTCTCTCACTCTTCCTATCTCCTTTTTTTTTTTTTTTTGAGACGGAGTCTTGCTCTGTCGCCCAGGCTGTAGTGCAGTGGCGCAATCTCAGCTCACTGCAAGCTCCGCCTCCCGGGTTCACGCCATTCTCCTTCCTCAGCCTACAGAGTAGCTGGGATTACAGGGGCCCACCACCACGCCCGGCTAATTTTTGTATTTTTAATAGAGATGGGGTTTCACCATGTTGGCCATGCTGGTCTCAAACTGCTGACCTCATGATCCACCCGCCTCAGCCTCCCAAAGTGCTAGGATTACGGGCGTGAGCCACTGCACCCGGTCTCCTATCTCCATTTTTTAAAGAGATGAGGTCATGCTCTGTCACCCAGGCTGGAGTGCAGTGGTGCAATCCTAGCTCACTGCAGCCTTAAACTCCTGGGCTCAAGTGATCCTCCTGCCTCAGCCTCCCAAGTAGCTAGGACTACAGGTGCATACCACCACACCTGGCTAACTTGGTTTTTTTCTTTTTTTTTTTGAGACAGGGTCTCGCTCTGTCATCCAGGCTGGAGTGCAATGGCGTGATCTTGGTTCACTACAACTGCCTCCCAGGTTCAAGCGATTCTCCTGCCTCAGCCTCCCAAGTAGCTGGGACTACAGGCACACACCACAATGCCTGGCTAATTTTTGTATTTTTAGTAGACATGGGGTTTTACCATGTTGGCCAGGCTAGTCTCAAACTCCTGACCTCGTGATCTGCCTGCCTTGGCCTCCCAAAATGCTGGGATTACAGGCATGAACTACCGTGCACGGCCAATGTTTTATTTTTTATTTTTTGTAGAGAAGGGGTCTCACTATGTTGCCCAGACTGGTTTATTTTTTATTTTTTGTAGTGACAGGGCTCACTATGTTGTCCAGGCTGGTCTCAAACTCCTGGGCTCAAGTGATCCTCCTTCAGCCTCCCAAAGCATTGGGATTGAAGGTGTGAGCCACTGCACCTGGCCACCAACTTCTTTTAATCCTGCTACTTCTCTTTTCTCCTCTTTCAGGATTAAAATAAAATTAGTCCTTTTCCCTTGTTCATAGCAAAGGAGTTTTCCCTTTCTATGGATTTTTTTGACACTTGTAGGCTGACTTCAGGATTTTATCTCCCTGAAGCAAGCTTGATATTTTCGTAGAGATACATATTTCTACCTAAGAAGGATTCTTTTGCACCTCCTTACATTAAGTATGTTTGTATTGTTATAATGTAGACCCTTGCAGCATTACCTCCCTGTAAGATCACAGGTGGTGGGTGAATGAATGAGGAAGGGGGGAGACATATTCTTGAGTCAGCATCGTTAGAATTACCACCACCACAACCACCATCATCACTTCCATTCATTAACTCTGGCTGGTGGTTTTTTTGTTTTATTTTTTGAGATGAAATCTCGCTCCTGTCCCCCAGGCTGGAGTGCAGAGGCACAATCTCGGCTCACTGCAACCTCTGCTTCCCAGGTTCAAGCGATTCCCCTCCTCAGCCTCTGGAGTAGCGGGGACTACAGGTGCCCGCCACCATGCCTTGCTAACTTTTTGTATTTTAGTAGAGGTGGGGTTTCACCATGTTGGCCAGGATGGTCTTAATCTCCTGACCTCATGATCCACCTGTCTTGGCCTCCCAAAGTGTTGGCATTACAGGCGTGAGCCACCACGCCTGGCCAACTCTTGCGGTTTTAAGTAATGTAAGGGCATTGCGTACATGATCTCATTTCAGCCTCACAACAGGCCTATGAGATAGGTAGAAAGAAACTCCCATTTCACAAGTGAGGACACTAAACAACCAATTGCCACTTAATTCTCTACAGCCGAGCAGAGATGACAGGCTAGCCTGGAGAGGCTTGTGGATAGAACCCTGCCTTGTGGATCAACTGGGAATTTGACTTGCCCTCCTGGATGGACAACTAGAAACCACCAGGCAGGGGTAGGTAGAAGGAGGTCTGGAAGATTTCAATCAGGCACAGATATGGGATTTTTGTTTGTTTATTTTTGGGTTTTCTTTTTTTTTTTTTTTTTGAGGTGGCATCTCACTGTGTTGCGCAGGCTGGAGTGCAGTGGCGCCATCTCACTGCAACCTCCACTTCCTGTGTTCAAGCGATTCTCCTGCCTCAGCCTTCTGAGTAGCTGGGACTACAGGTGCCCGCCACTACCCCCAGCTAATTTTTTGTATTTTTAGTAGAGACGGGCTTTCACCATGTTGGCCACGCTGGTCTCAAACTCTTGACCTCATGATTCGCCCGCCTCGGCCTCCCAAAGTGCTGGGATTACAGGCGTGAGCCACGGCGCCCAGCCAGATGTGGGATTTTTATGAGAGAAAAGGCTTTGATACTGTTCTTATGGAAGGATTAGATGCACAATTAGATGCTGTCGTGTGTTGGGAAATAGGAAGGCCCTGGGCATGTGGAGATAGGGAGCTGGAAGGGAAGGGACCCAGATGAAGCTGCATCAGGTTCCTGGGAACAGAAAATAGTTCCCTTAAACCAGGGAGTGCAAAGGAACAGGCTCTGTTGCTTGCTAATCACACTAGCTGTTGTAGATCATGAACCTCCAGTTTGTAAACATAGTGTTGTATACTCTGAGTTCTTTCTGTGGCTTATTCAATTTTTTTTTCTGCCTTTGTAATTCTCTTAGAAATTAGATGGCAGTCTACTACCTTTGTAATTAACAAGATATACAAAGGGATTTTTTTTATAGTCACTGGGACAGTTCTTTCTCTTCCTTTCTTCCTTTTTTTTTTTTTTGACAGAGTCTTGCTCTGTCACCCAGGCTGGAGTGCAGTGGTTTGATCTCGGCTCACTGCAATCTCCACCTCCCAGTTTCAAGCAATTCTCCTACCTCAGCCTCCCGAGGAGCTGGGATTACAAGTGTCTACCACCACACCTGGCTAACTTTGTATTCTTAGTAGAGACGGGGTTTCACCATGTTGATGAGGCTGGCCTGGAACTCCTGACCTATGGTGGTCTGCCCACCTTGGCCTCCCAAAGTGCTGGGATTACAGGCATGAGCCACCATGCCGGGTCATCTTTTTAACAGTATTATTTTGAAAATTTCAATAGTTTGGGGGGTACAGGTGGGTTTTGGGTTACATGGATGAGTTCTACAGTGTGAATTCTGAGATGCTGGTGCCTCTGCACCTGAGCAGTGTACCCTGAACCCAATGTGTAGTCTCTTATCCCTCAACCCCCTCCTCACCTCGCCCTTCCCCAAGTCCCCGAAGTTCGTTATAGGGACAAAGTTTTAAATGCAAACTGTACAGCTCGTATCCAGATAAGGTAATGGGAGAGCAAATCTAGAGAGAGTTTCTGAAAGAAAGAGAAAATTCAGAGGGGAGGAGGCTGGGAAGACACAGCCACCCTCCACTGCCTCTGCCCTTTGCCCTGAGTTCTCCTCCCAGAACTTTGAGGTCATAACAACCAATACAACAAGTGGGCCCCGTCAGTTTACTGATTTAGATAAATTGGCTGTGAAATGGGAAGTCTGAATACGGACTTGGTATTAGATGCCACTGTATTAGGGTTCTCAAGAGGGACAGAACTAATAGGATATATATATACACACACACACCATATATATATATGTAAATATATATAAATACATATATAAAAATATATCTATATAAAGAGGAGTTTATTAAGTATTAACTCACATGATCACAAGGTCCCACGATAGGCTGTCTGCAGGCTGAGGAGCAAGGAAGCCAGTCCGAGTCCCAAAACTGAAGAACTTGGAGTCTGATGTTCAAAGGCAGGGAGCATCCAGCCTGGGAGAAAGATGTGGGCTCCAGGCTAGGCCAGTCTAGTCCAAGGACAGCCGTGAGGCTCTTGGTATAGCTGTGACTACGAAGCAGCAAAGCAGGTGGTGACACAGCCCACACAACGCCAAGGCCCTTGGTGCCTTTTGTGGATAACTAGGCCAGAGCCTTTTCTGTCAAAGTCAAGTGGAGAATTCGGGCAATGCGCCGTGTGAGTCTGTCGGCAAAATCTCAAAGTTCTTGAGGTGTGCGCTGAAGGGGTCCCACCCTGAGGTTGCTGGGCAGAAAATCCAGGTGATTCAAATAAACTGGGGTTGAGCCCTCAATGGCTAGGATAAGTGGTTCACTCCAGACTCTGCTTTGTTCAAAAGGGACCTGGGCCAAAGGCTGCATTTATTTTGGCAAATGTTTTATTTAAGAAAGCCCAACACATTCCTTACTGAACACTCAACAGTCAACACAGCCTCAGAAAAACACATGTGGGCAAGTAATGTTGTATCTGAAAAGAAAGAAAAGCTTCAATCTCTGTGGTTTAGATAACAGCAGCTAAAATGTTAGAATCAGGTTTTCAGAACTTTCCCACCAATGGAGATGGGGCTAGATGGTGGATTTTGGAAGAGGCAGCCTAGTCATGGCTTTCTTTTGCAGCTCGGTGCCTGTTCATCCCCCTAGAACTGCCCCAGGCCTTCATCCTCCCTATTAAATGACCCCCCCCTCCTCTCAGGCCAGAGGGTAGAACCCAAACTGTGTCAGAGAAATTCTGTCCCCCAGGGCCAGGCTTGGTAGCTTCTGCCTGTAATCCCAGCACTTTGGGAGGTCAAGATGGGAGGATTGCTTGAGGCCAGGAGTTTGAGACCAGCCTGGGCAACATAGTGAGACCCTGTCTCTATTTTTTCTTTAAAAAGATATTTAAAAAAGAAACAATTTTGTCACCCAGGAGCTTGGAATAGGGACAGAGATTCTGGCTAGGTAGCTGTGGGTGCAGGAGCTGGAAAGTTGTGCTGATTCAGGGGTGAAGGCACCGTCATGCCCACCATTGTGCCTGCCACTGTACCCAAGCTGTATAGATGTGGAGGGTTCTATGTAAAATGCAGAGGTATCTATCCCTTCAATACACTCACACTGTTTCAAGCAAGAAATATGAAATATTCATTTTATTGAACAGAACAGACTTTTTTTTTTTTTTCCAGACAAGATCTCATTCTCTCTCCTAGGCTGGAGCGTAGTGGCATAATCATAGCTCACTGAAATCTCAAACTCCTGGGCTCATGCAATCCTCCCGCCTCAGCTGCTCAAGTAGCTGGGACTACAGGTGCATACTACTATGCCCTGCTAATTTTTTAAAAAAAAAAATTTTTTTTTTTTTTTTTTTTTTAAAGAGATGAGGTCTCACTATGTTGCCCAGGCTGGTCTGGAACTCCTGGACTCAAGTGGTCCTCCCACCTCAGCCTTTCAAAGTGCTTGGGGTTACAGGTGTGAGCCACCACGCCCAGCTGAGACTAAGATTTTTCAGCTCACATGTGAACCAGTTTCTCAAGGTCATTTAGGAAGTCACTAGAAAATCCAACTGGAACTTGGATTTCTCCAATCCAGGGTTGCTTACACCCTATGAATGAGAACCGCTTCCTCCCTGAGGAGTACCACATATAACATCGCCTCAATCACCAGATAATGTGAATTTAAATGTCCGACAGTGCTAAGTGCCGAGCAGTATTGTCACCTGAACGATCTAGAGGCTTATCAGAACAGCCAGCATTCAGCAGAGAATTGCCAGCCCTGAAATCACTGTACTCAGCGGACCTTTAGAATTATGTATATTTTAGGTGATGAATGTTATCTTCAGCTCTATTTTTAGCTTTCCCAGCCTACAAAAGCATTTACAAGAACAGAGAAAATCTCTGTGACAAAATCTATTAAGTGTGAATTGCTCACCTGGTATCTCAGAGACAGAAACAGCACAAGTTCTCAGGTTGCACTTTGAAAAACATTTCTGGAAAGTAGCACAAATAGATTTTAAATTTTTTACCTCTTCATAGTAGAATACTTAACACCCTTTGTAACTGGAACATTCCTCAAGGTCTGCAAATTAAATCATTAGCACTGCGTCTTTTCAGGCAGGAAGCTGCTGAGAAGCTGATAAAATAAGACTTGGTTTTCTTTGACATCCAGATTTTAAAACTACCACAGGAATTGTTTCCACAAAAAAGTATGGGGTTGGTACCTGGAATTTCTATAAGGAATGCAAAGTGTTCATATTTCCATGCAACGTGACAGCATCCATCTCACAGCCGGACACTTCACGTGGGAGTCTCCTTAAACGCAACATTACCTTCCACTCCAGCAACATTGACAGAGATAATCCATCTGCAGAAGTCAACCACTGAGAGGTCAGAATTCAGGGAAATAAACTGCAATTAGAAGGTTCCCTGAGGGTCAGGCATGGTGGCTCACACCTGTAATCCCAGCACTTTGGGAGGCCAAGGCGGGTGGATTACCTGAGGTCAGGAATTTGAGACCAGCCTGGCCAACATGGTGAAACCCCATCTCTACTAAAAATACAAAAAATTAACTGGGACTGAGGGTGGGGGCCTGTAATCCCAGCTACTAGGAGGCTGAGGCAGGAGAATCACTTGAACCCAGGAGGCAGAGATTGCAGTGAGCCAAGAACATGCCACTGCACTCCAGCCTGGGCAACAAGAAGGAGAAACTCCTAAGATGCAGGCTGGACACGGTGGCTCACACCTGAAATCCCAGCACTTTGGGAGGTAAGGTGGGCCAATCACTTCAGTCAGGAGTTTGAGACCAGCCTGGCCAACAAGGTGAAACCTCATCTCTACTAAAAATACAAAATTAGCCGGGCGTGGTGGCGCCTGTAATCCCAGCTACTCAGGAGGATGAGGCAGGAGAATCGCTTAAACCCGGGAGGCGGAGGTTGCAGTGAGCTGAGATCACACCACTGCACTCCAGCCTCGGTAACAAGAGTGAAACTCAGTCTCAAAAAAAAAAAAAGAAAAAAAAAGAAGAAGAAGATAACCTGAGAAGCAAAAGGAACTGGGGGGTCCTATAGGATGTTTGCCCCTGACTGCTGTAGGGCCTGAGAAATGTGGCCCGTCCCCCATGGTGCACCCTTCCAGAGGCCCGGGCTGCCGCCCCAGACCCTCAGGTGCCACGTGCCCTGCTGTGGGATAGGGGCTTCCCAGTGCGTCTTGAGGATTTCTTTCCACGTAGCTTGTGAAGAGAGCCAGTCTCCGGAGCATCGGTGAGGACACGCTCCACGAGCTGTTCCAAGCTGCCAGATGTCGATTGTGACCGTCACGTCTGACCCTGGTCTCATGGGGCTAACTAGGGAAGCGAGGGCCCTGGTGAGGCCACAAGCCACACCCATCCAACCAGCCTCCACGGCAGGGCATGCCACGGGTCACAGCGGGCATCCAGCAGAGAAACTGGTTCCAGCGGTGGGTCGGGGGGCGTCCCCACACCCACAGAAGCAGCCGCGGAGGACTCGTTTTCACGCCCAGGCTCTGACACTTGCTAGGGGAATGTTTCTTCCCTTACTGAATCTCAGTGTCTTCATTTGTAAAACACAGATTATGATATCAACTTCAAGGGGTGAGAATTAAATGGGAGGTATGAAAGTACTTTGGGAAGTGCAGTGAGAAGTGAGGTATTATTATGAGTTCATGAGGAAACTGAGGCTCATCGTAATATACTAGCACCCAGCACATAGCCCTATATAAAGGGAGGACTTAATAAATATTGGGGGAAAGGGAGAATTATTATGATTATTTCTTCTTCTTCTTTTTTTTTTTTTTTTTGAGATGGAGTTTAGCTCTTGATGCCCAGGCTGGAGTGCAGTGATGCCATCTCGGCTCACTGCAACCTCCCCCCCACTGAGTTCGAGTGATACTCCTGCCTCAGCCTCCCGAGTAGCTGGGACTACAGGCGCCCGCCACCATGCCCGGCTAATTTTTGGTAAGGCGGGGTTTTGCCCGTTGGACTGAAGCTGTCTGATCCACCTGCCTCAGCCTCCCAGGTGCCAGGACCCAGGGGTGCCTGGCCTGTGGAGACCCATTTCTAAGTGCTGATCCCGTCCTGCCACCCCCAGCCGTCCCGCCACCCCAGCTGACGTTGCAAATGTGCAGGACTCCCTGCTGGGAGGCTGGGGAGGGTGGTCTTTTTTGAGGGTCATCTGCAAGACCAGGAACCGTGGTCGGCCTTCTACGAACATCAGATGCTTTCTTTCCTTAAAAAAAAAAAAAAAGTAACAACCTGATCGGGCTTTAGTTTCCAGGCAACCGTGTTCCATTGAGTCCCATGTTTTGGCAGGTCTTTGATGCATGAGTCATATTTATGGTGAACGGCAGCAACTTCATGCCGAGGAACACAGCTTAGACCCACACTGATGAGACCTTAGCAGGTTTCTTAACCTGCTCTGTGCCACAGACCCCTTCGCCAGTCTGGTGAAGTTTATGAACCTCTTCTAAGAATAATGTTTCTAGATACATTAAAAGTAAAATGTATAGAATTATAAAGGAAACAAATCATATCAAATATTTTATTTTTATTATTTTGTTTTTATTTTTTGAGACAAGGTCTTGCTCTGTCACCCAGGCTGGCACAAGCCTAGCTTACCATAACCTCAAATTCTTGAGCTCAAAGAATCCTCCTGCATAGGCCAGGCGCGGTGGCTCACGCCTGTAATCCCAGCAGTTTGGGAGGCCAAGGCGGGCAGATCACGAGGTCAGGAGATCGAGACCATCTGGCTAACACTGTGAAACCCCGTCTCTACTAAAAATACAAAAAATTAACTGGGCGTGGTGGTGGGCGCCTGTAGTCCTAGCTACTCGGGAGACTGAGGCAGGAGAATGGCATCAACCCAGGAGGCGGAGTTTGCAGTGAACCGAGATCGCACCACTGCACTCCAGCCTGAGCAACAGAGCAAGACTCTGTCTCAAAAAAAAAAAAAAAAAATCCTCCTGGCTCAGCCTCTTGAGTAGGTAACACTGCAAGTGTCCAACACATGGCTAATTTTTTATTTTCATTTTTAATTAAAAATATTTTTTGTGTGGGCACATAGTATGTATATATATTTATGGAATGCATGAGATATTTTGGGACAGGCATGCAATGCATAATAATCACATCGGGGTAAATGGGGTATCCCTTTGTGTTAAAAACAATCTAATTATACCCTCCCTCCCTTCCTTTCTTCCTCTCCCTCTTTTCTTTCTTTCTTTTTTTGAGACAGAGTCTCACTCTGTCACCTAGGCTGGAGTGCAGTGGCATGATCTCAGCTCACTGCAACCTCCACCTCCCGGGTTCAAGTAATTCTCATGCCTCAGCCTCCCAAATAGCTGGGATTACAGGCACGTGCCACCACAACTGGCTAATTTTTATATTTTTAGTAGAGATGGGGTTTCACCATGTTGGCCAGGCTGATCTCAAACTCTTGGCCTCAAGTGATCCAACTGCCTCAGCCTCCCAAAGTGCTGGGATTAGACACCCTTTTAGTTATTTTAAAATGCAAAATACCGTCTTAGTATTTTTAAATTATTGTTGACTACAGTCACCCTGTTGTGCTATCATATACTAGATCTTATTCATTCTTTCTATTATTTTTGTACCCATTAACCATCCCCACCTTTCCACCAGCCCCCCAGTACCTTTCCCAGCCTCTGGTAACCATCCTTCTACTCTATCTCCATGAATTCAATTGTTTTAATTTTTCTCTCTCACAAATGACTGAGAATATGTGAACTTTGTCTTTCGGTCCCTGTCTTATTTCACTGAACATAATTACCTCCAACTCCATCCATGTTGTTGAAATGACAGGATCTCATTCTTTTTCATGGCTGAATAATACCCCACGGAGTATATGTACCACATTTTCTTTATCCATTCATCTGTTGATGGATGGTTGCTTCTGAATCTTGGTTTGCTTCTGAATCTTGGCAATTGTGAATAACTGCTGCAATAAACATGGGAGTGGATATTTCTTTGATATACTGAATTCCTTTCTTTTGTGTGTATACCTAGCACTGAGTTTGCTGAATTGTGTGGCAGCTCTATTTTGTTTTTTTGAGGAACCTCCACACAGTTCTCCATAGTGGTTGTACTACTTTACATTTCCACCAACAGTGTTTGAGGGTTCCCTTTCCTCCACATCCTTGCCAGCATGTGTTATTGTCTATCTTTTGGATAAAAGCTTCTTTAACTGGGATGAGATATCTCGTTGTAGCGCTAATTTGGATATCTCTGATGAACAATGATGTTGAGCACCTTTTCATATGCCTGTTTGCCATTTGTATGTCTTCTTTTGAGAAATGTCTATTCAGATCTTTTACCCATTTTCAAAATTGGATTACTGGATATTTTCCTATGAGGTTTTTTGTTTGTTTGTTTGTTTGTTTTGCGGGGGGTGTTTTATTTTGTTTGGTTTGGTTTCAAGGCAAGGTCTCTATCTGTCACCCAGACTGGAGTGCAGTGGTGCGATCTCTGCTCACTGCAACCTCTGCCTCCCAGGCTCAAGCAATCCTCCCACATCAGCCTCCTGAGTAGCTGGGACTACAGGCACATGCCACCATGCCTTGCTAATTTTTGTATTTTTTGTCGAGATGGGATTTTGTCATGTTGCCCAGACTGGTCTCAACCTCCTGGACTCAAGCCATCCACCCACCTCAGCCTCCCAAAGTGCTGAGATTACAGGTATGGGCCACCACACCCGGCCTTTCCTACAGGGTTGTTTGAGCTCCTTATATATTCTGGTTATTATTATTATTATTATTATTTAGATGGAGTCTTGCTCTGTTGCCCAGGCTGGAGTGCAGTGGCGTGATCTCGGCTCACTGCAACCTCTGCCTCCCAGGTTCAAACGATTCTCCTGCCTCAGCCTCCCGAGTAGTTGGGACTACAGACGCCCACTACCACACCCAGCTAATTTTTGTGGTTATTAATCCCTTGTTAGATGGATAATCTGCAAACGTTTTCTCCCATTTGGTGGATTGTCTCTTCACTTTCTTGATTGTTTTCTTTGCCCAGTTCAATGTCCTAGAGAGTTTCCCCATTGTTTTCTTGTAGCAGTTTCACAGTTTGAGGTCTAAAATATAAATATTTAATCCATTTTGTTTCTTTTTCTTTTAGAAACAGAGTATCAATCTGTCACCCAGGCTGGAGTGCAGTGGCACAATCTTGGCTCACTGCAACCTCCACCTCCTGGGCCCAAGTGATCCTCCTGCCTCAGCCTCCTAAGTAGCTGGGGCTACAGGTGTCTGCCACCACACCTGGCTAATTTGTAAAATTTTGTTATTGAATTCAGTTTGCTAGTCTTTTTTTTTTTTTTTTTTTTTGGGGGGGGGTGGGGGGAGCAGTACAGAGTCTTGCTCTGTCACCCAGGCTGGAGTGCAGTGGTGCAGTCTCGGATCTCGGCGCACTGCAGCCTCTGCCTCCCTGGTTCAAGTGATTCTCCTGCCTCAGCCTCCTGAATAGCTGGGATTACAGTCATGCGCTACCACACCCGGCTAATTTTTGTATTTTTAGTAGAGACAGGGTTTCACCATTTTGAGCAGGTTAGTCTTGAACTCCTGACCTCGGGTGATCTGCCCACCTCAGCCTTTCAAAGTGCTGGGATTACAGGCATGAGTCACTGCACCCAGTCTAGCTAGTACTTTGATGAGGATTTTTGCATCAGTTTTCATTAGGGATAGTGGCCTGTAGTTTCCTTGTTTCTTTTTCTTTTCTTTTTTTTTTTTAATGTGTCTTTGTTTTTGGCAGCAAGATAATACTAGCCTCATAGAATGAGTTTGGAAGTATTCTCTACTTTTCAGAATAGTGTGAGTAGGATTGGTAATATTTTTCCTTAAATGTTTGGTAGAATTCAGCAGTGAAGCATTCAGGCCCCAGGCTTTTCTTTGCTGGGAGACATTTTATTGCAGCTTTAGTCTCATCACTGGTTTTTGTTCTGTTCAGGTTTTGAATTTCTTCATGGTTCAATCTTGGTGTGTCTGGAATGTATCCATTTCTTCTAGATTTTCCAATTTATTGACATACAGTTGTTCATAGTAGGCTCTAATGATCCTGTGAATTTCTGTGGTATCAGTAATGTCTCCTTTTTAATTTCTAATTTCATTTATTTGTATCTTCTCTCTTTTTTCTTAGTCTGGCTAAAGGTTGGTTATTTTTGTTTATCTTGTCAAAAAAAAAAAGCTTTTCATTTCATGGATCTTTTGTGTTGTTTTCTTCATTTCAATTTTATTTCTGTTTTTTGTTTTGTTTTTGTTTTGTTTTGTTTTTTGATACAGTCTCACTTTGTTGCCCAGGATGGAGTGTATTGACACACTCATGGCTCACTGCAGCCTCAACCTCCCAGGCTCAAGCAATACTCCCACCTCAGCCCCTCAATTATCTGGGACTACAGACATGTGCCATCATGCTCGGCTTAGTGTTTTTGACTTTTGTGTGTGTGTGTGTGTGTAAACAGGGTCTCAGTACGTTGCCCTGGCTGGTCTTGAGTTCCTGGGCTCAAGCCATCCTTCTGCCTCTGCCTCCCAAAGTGCAGGGATTATAGGCATGAGCCCCTGTACCTTGCCTACTGTGATCTTTATTACATTTTTTCTTCTAATTTTGAGTTTGGTTTGCTTTTGCTTTTTTAATTTTTTAAGATGCATCGTTAGGTTGTTCAAGTTTTTCCTCTTTTTTATATAGGCACTTATAGCTATAAACTTCCCTGTTAGTACCGTTTTTGCTGTATCCATGGGTTTTGGTATGTTGTGTTTCCATTATCACTTGTTTCAATAAATTTTTTGATTCTTTTCTTAATTTCTTCCTTGGCCCACTGGTCATTCAGGATAATACTGTTTAATTTCCATATATTTGTATAGTTTCTAAAATTTATCTTGTCATTGACTTCTAGTTTTACTTCATTGTGGACAGAGAAAATACGTGATATTCTTTCAATTCTTTCATTTTTTTTTTTCTTTTTTTTGGCATGGATTCTCACTCTGTCACCAGGCTGGAGTGCAGTGGTGCGATCTCAGCTCACTGCCACCTCTGCCCCCCTGGTTCAAGTGATTCTCCTGCCTCAGCCTCCCGAGTAGCTGGGACTACGCGCACCATCATGCCTGGCTAATTTTTGTATTTTTTAGTAGAGACAGGGTTTCACCATGTTTTCCAGGATGGTCTCCATCTCTTGACCTCGTGATCTGCCCACCTCGGCTTCCCAAAGTACTGGGGATTACAGGTGTGAGCCACTGTACCTGGCCTATTATTTCAATTCTTTTTTTTTTTTTTTTTTTTGAGACGGAGTCTCGCTCTGTCACCCAGGCTGGAGTGCAGTGGCGTGATCTCGGCTCACTGCAAGCTCCGCCTCCCGGGTTCACGCCATTCTCCTGCCTCAGCCTCCCAAGTAGCTGGGACTACAGGCGCCCGCCACCGTGCCCGGCTAATTTTTTTTGTATTTTTAGTAGAGACGGGGTTTCACCATGTTAGCCAGGATAGTCTCGATCTCCTGACCTCGTGATCCGCCCGTCTCGGCCTCCCAAAGTGCTAGGATTACAGGCTTGAGCCACCGCACCCGGCCATTATTTCAATTCTTAAAAAATGTTTTTAAGACTTGTTTTGTGAGCTAACACATGGTCTACCCTTGAGAATAATCCATGTGCAGAGGAGAAGAATGTGTAGTCTTCAGCTGTTGGATAAAATGTTCTTTAAATAACAATTAGGTCTGTTCAGTCTACAGTGCAGATAAGGCCAATGTTTCTTTGTTGATTTTATGTCTGGATGATTGGTCCAAGGCTGAATGTGTGGTCTTGAAGTCTCCATCTATTATTAGGACGTATCTCTCTCCTTAGCTGTAATAATATTTGGTTTATATATATCTGGGTGCTCTAGTGTTAGATGCATATATATTTATAATTGTTATATTTTCTTGCTAAATTGATCCCTTTATCATTATATAATGATTCTTTGCCTCTTTCTATAGTTTTGTCTTGAAATCTACTTTGTGTCATATAAGTATAGTTACTCTTATTCTTTTTTAGTTTACGTTTGCATGGAATATCTTTTCTATACTTTTATTTTCAGTCTCTGATTATCTTTATTGGTGAAGTATGTTTCTTGCAGGCAACAGAGCACTGGGTCTTATTTTTAATCCATTTAGACACTCTGTCTTTTCACTGGAGAATTGAGTCATTTACAATCAATGTATTGATAAGTAAGATTTTCTCCTGCCATTTTGTTATTTGTTTTCTGGTTGTTTTGTGCTTTTTATCTTCCTTCTTTCCTTCCTTTTAATGAAAGTGATTTTCTCTGGTAGTATGATTTAATTTTTGCTTTTGTTTTTTGTGTATCTATTTTTTTTTGTTTTGAGTTTTTTGTTGTTGTTTGTTTTGCTTTGTTTTTGAGACTGGGTCTCATTCTGTCACTCCGGCTGGAGTACAGTGGTGCAACCAGAGCTCACAGCAACCTCATCCTCCTAGGCTCAAGTGGTCCACTCACCTCATTTTCCCAAGGAGCTGGGACTGCAGGTGCAGGCCACCATTCCCAGCTAATTTTTGTATTTTTTGTAGAGATGGGGTTTTGCCATGTTGCCCAAGCTGGCGTCAAACTCCTGGGCTCAAGCAATCTGCCCACATTGGTCTCTCAAAGTACTGAGATTACAGGCTTGAACCACCATGCCCAGCTGGCTTTTTGATTTGAGATTACCATGAGGCTTGCATATACTATCTTATAACCCATTATTTTAAACTGATAACAACATTGGTTGCATAAACAAACAAGCAAAAAGAAAACTAATAGAGGGCGGAGCAAGACGGCCGAATAGGAACAGCTCCAGTCTCCAACTCCCAGCGCCAGCGACACAGAAGACCGGTGATTTCTGCATTTTCAACTGAGGTACTGGGTTCATCTCACTGGGGAGTACCGGACGATCGGTGCTGGTCAGCTGCTGCAGCCCGACCAGCGAGAGCTGAAGCAGGGCGAGGCATCGCCTCACCTGGGAAGCGCAAGGGGGAAGGGAATCCCTTTTCCTAGCCAGGGGAACTGAGACACACAACACCTGGAAAATCGGGTAACTCCCACCCCAATATTGCGCTTTAAGCAAACAGGCACACCAGGAGATCATATCCCACACCTGGCCGGGAGGGTCCCACGCCCACGGAGCCTCCCTCATTGCTATCACAGCAGTCTGTGATCTACCGGCAAGGCAGCAGCGAGGCTGGGGGAGGGGCGCCCGCCATTGCTGAGGCTTAAGTAGGTAAACAAAGCTGCTGGGAAGCTCCAACTGGGTGGAGCTCACAGCAGCTCAAGGAAACCTGCCTGTCTCTGTAGACTCCACCTCTGGGGACAGGGCACAGCTACACAACAACAGCAACAACAACAACAAAGCAGCAGAAAACTCTGCAGACGCAAACGACTCTGTCTGACAGCTTTGAAGAGAGCAGTGGATCTCCCAACACGGAGGCTGAGATCTGAGAACGGACAGACTGCCTGCTCAAGTGGGTCCCTGACCCCCGAGTAGCCTAACTGGGAGACATCCCCCACTAGGGGCAGTCTGACACCCCACACCTCACAGGGTGGAGTATACCCCTGAGAGGAAGCTTCCAAAGCAAGAATCAGACAGGTACACTCGCTGTTCAGAAATATTCTATCTTCTGCAGCCTCTGCTGCTGATACCCAGGCAAACAGGGTCTGGAGTGGACCTCAAGCAATCTCCAACAGACCTACAGCTGAGGGTCCTGACTGTTAGAAGGAAAACTATCAAACAGGAAGGACACCTACACCAAAACCCCATCAGTACATCACCATCATCAAAGACCAGAGGCAGATAAAACCACAAAGATGGGGAAAAAGCAGGGCAGAAAAGCTGGAAATTCAAAAAATAAGAGCACATCTCCCCCGGCAAAGGAGCGCAGCTCATCGCCAGCAACGGATCAAAGCTGGACGGAGAATGACTTTGACGAGATGAGAGAAGAAGGCTTCAGTCCATCAAATTTCTCAGAGCTAAAGGAGGAATTACGTACCCAGCGCAAAGAAACTAAAAATCTTGAAAAAAAAGTGGAAGAATTGACGGCTAGACTAATTAATGCAGAGAAGGTCATAAACGAAATGAAAGAGATGAAAACCATGACACGAGAAATACGTGACAAATGCACAAGCTTCAGTAACCGACTCGATCAACTGGAAGAAAGAGTATCAGCGATTGAGGATCAAATGAATGAAATGAAGCGAGAAGAGAAACCAAAAGAAAAAAGAAGAAAAAGAAATGAACAAAGCCTGCAAGAAGTATGGGATTATGTAAAAAGACCAAATCTACGTCTGATTGGGGTGCCTGAAAGTGAGGGGGAAAATGGAACCAAGTTGGAAAACACTCTTCAGGATATCATCCAGGAGAACTTCCCCAACCTAGTAGGGCAGGCCAACATTCAAATCCAGGAAATACAGAGAACGCCACAAAGATACTCCTCGAGAAGAGCAACTCCAAGACACATAATTGCCAGATTCACCAAAGTTGAAATGAAGGAAAAAATCTTAAGGGCAGCCAGAGAGAAAGGTCGGGTTACCCACAAAGGGAAGCCCATCAGACTCACAGCAGATCTCTCGGCAGAAACTCTCCAAGCCAGAAGAGAGTGGGGGCCAATATTCAACATTCTTAAAGAAAAGAATTTTCAAGCCAGAATTTCATATCCAGCCAAACTAAGTTTCATAAGTGAAGGAGAAATAAAATCCTTTACAGATAAGCAAATGCTTAGAGATTTTGTCACCACTAGGCCTGCCTTACAAGAGACCCTGAAGGAAGCACTCAACATGGAAAGGAACAACCGGTACCAGCCATTGCAAAAACATGCCAAAATGTAAAGACCATCGAGGCTAGGAAGAAACTGCATCAACTAACGAGCAAAATAACCAGTTAATATCATAATGGCAGGATCAAGTTCACACATAACAATCTTAACCTTAAATGTAAATGGACTAAATGCTCCAATGAAAAGACACAGACTGGCAAACTGGATAAA
The DNA here is from genome assembly GCF_008728515.1 of Papio anubis. Taxonomy (NCBI): domain Eukaryota; kingdom Metazoa; phylum Chordata; class Mammalia; order Primates; family Cercopithecidae; genus Papio; species Papio anubis. Next base: position 214,225,854 of record NC_044976.1, read on the forward strand.
GAGTCAAGACCCATCAGTCTGCTGTATTCAGGAGACCCATCTCACACGCAGAGACATACATAGGCTCAAAATAAAGGGATGGAGGAAGATTTACCAAGCAAATGGAGAACAAAAAAAAGCAGGGGTTGCAATCCTAGTCTCTGATAAAACAGACTTTAAACCATCAAAGATCAAAAGAGACAAAGAAGGCCATTACATAATGGTCAAGGGATCAATTCAACAGGAAGAGCTAACTATCCTAAATATATATGCACCCAATACAGGAGCACCCAGATTCATAAAGCAAGTCCTTAGAGACTTACAAAGAGACTTAGACTCCCATACAATAATAATGGGAGACTTCAACACTCCACTGTCAACATTAGACAGATCAACGAGACAGAAAGTTAACAAGGATGTCCAGGAATTGAACTCATCTCTGCAGCAAGCAGACCTAATAGACATCTATAGAACTCTCCACCCCAAATCAACAGAATATACATTCTTCTCAGCACCACATCGTACTTACTCCAAAATTGACCATATAATTGGAAGTAAAGCACTCCTCAGCAAATGTACAAGAACAGAAATTATAACAAACTGTCTCTCAGACCACAGTGCAATCAAACTAGAACTCAGGACTAAGAAACTCAATCAAAACCGCTCAACTACATGGAAACTGAACAACCTGCTCCTGAATGACTACTGGGTACATAACGAAATGAAGGCAGAAATAAAGATGTTCTTTGAAACCAATGAGAACAAAGATACAACATACCAGAATCTCTGGGACACATTTAAAGCAGTGTGCAGAGGGAAATTTATAGCACTAAATGCCCACAAGAGAAAGCAGGAAAGATCAAAAATTGACACTCTAACATCGCAATTAAAAGAGCTAGAGAAGCAAGAGCAAACACATTCCAAAGCTAGCAGAAGGCAAGAAATAACTAAGATCAGAGCAGAACTGAAGGAGATAGAGACACAAAAAACCCTCCAAAAAATCAATGAATCCAGGAGTTGGTTTTTTGAAAAGATCAACAAAATTGACAGACCACTAGCAAGACTAATAAAGAAGAAAAGAGAGAAGAATCAAATCGACGCAATTAAAAATGATAAAGGGGATATCACCACCGACCCCACAGAAATACAAACTACCATCAGAGAATACTATAAACACCTCTACGCAAATAAACTGGAAAACCTAGAAGAAATGGATAATTTCCTGGACACTTACACTCTTCCAAGACTAAACCAGGAAGAAGTTGAATCCCTGAATAGACCAATAGTAGGCTCTGAAATTGAGGCAATAATTAATAGCCTACCAACCAAAAAAAGTCCAGGACCAGATGGATTCACAGCTGAATTCTACCAGAGGTATAAGGAGGAGTTGGTACCATTCCTTCTGAAACTATTCCAATCAATAGAAAAAGAGGGAATCCTCCGTAACTCATTTTATGAGGCCAACATCATCCTGATACCAAAGCCTGGCAGAGACACAACAAAAAAAAGAGAATTTTAGACCAATATCCCTGATGAACATCGATGCAAAAATCCTCAATAAAATACTGGCAAACCGGATTCAACAACACATCAAAAAGCTTATCCACCATGATCAAGTGGGCTTCATCCCTGGGATGCAAGGCTGGTTCAACATTCGCAAATCAATAAACATAATCCAGCATATAAACAGAACCAAAGACAAGAACCACATGATTATCTCAATAGATGCAGAAAAGGCTTTTGACAAAATTCAACAGCCCTTCATGCTAAAAACGCTCAATAAATTCGGTATTGATGGAACGTACCTCAAAATAATAAGAGCTATTTATGACAAACCCACAGCCGATATCATACTGAATGGGCAAAAACTGGAAAAATTCCCTTTGAAAACTGGCACAAGACAGGGATGCCCTCTCTCACCACTCCTATTCAACATAGTGTTGGAAGTTCTGGCTAGGGCAATTAGGCAAGAGAAAGAAATCGGGGGTATTCAGTTAGGAAAAGAAGAAGTCAAATTGTCCCTGTTTGCAGATGACATGATTGTATATTTAGAAAACCCCATTGTCTCAGCCCAAAATCTCCTTAAGCTGATAAGCAACTTCAGCAAAGTCTCAGGATACAAAATTAATGTGCAAAAATCACAAGCATTCTTATACACCAATAACAGACAAACACAGAGCCAAATCATGAATGAACTTCCATTCACAATTGCTTCAAAGAGAATCAAATACCTAGGAATCCAACTTACAAGGGATGTAAAGGACCTCTTCAAGGAGAACTACAAACCACTGCTCAGTGAAATAAAAGAGGACACAAACAAATGGAAGAACATACCATGCTCATGGATAGGAAGAATCAATATCGTGAAAATGGCCATACTGCCCAAGGTAATTTATAGATTCAATGCCATCCCCATCAAGCTACCAATGAGTTTCTTCACAGAATTGGAAAAAACTGCTTTAAAGTTCATATGGAACCAAAAAAGAGCCCGCATCTCCAAGACAATCCTAAGTCAAAAGAACAAAGCTGGAGGCATCACGCTACCTGACTTCAAACTATACTACAAGGCTACAGTAACCAAAACAGCATGGTACTGGTACCAAAACAGAGATATAGACCAATGGAACAGAACAGAGTCCTCAGAAATAATTCCACACATCTACAGCCATCTGATCTTTGACAAACCTGAGAAAAACAAGAAATGGGGAAAGGATTCCCTATTTAATAAATGGTGCTGGGAAAATTGGCTAGCCATCAGTAGAAAGCTGAAACTGGATCCTTTCCTTACTCCTTATACGAAAATTAATTCAAGATGGATTAGAGACTTAAATGTTAGACCTAATACCATAAAAATCCTAGAGGAAAACCTAGGTAGTACCATTCAGGACATAGGCATGGGCAAAGACTTCATGTCTAAAACACCAAAAGCAACGGCAGCAAAAGCTAAAATTGACAAATGGGATCTCATTAAACTAAAGAGCTTCTGCACAGCAAAAGAAACTACCATCAGAGTGAACAGGCAACCTACAGAATGGGAGAAAATTTTTGCAATCTACTCATCTGACAAAGGGCTAATATCCAGAACCTACAAAGAACTCCAACAAATTTACAAGAAAAAAACAAACAACCCCATCAAAAAGTGGGCAAAGGATATGAACAGACATTTCTCAAAAGAGGACATTCATACAGCCAACAGACATATGAAAAAATGCTCATCATCACTGGCCATCAGAGAAATGCAAATCAAAACCACAATGAGATACCATCTCACACCAGTTAGAATGGCGATCATTAAAAAGTCAGGAAACAACAGGTGCTGGAGAGGATGTGGAGAAATAGGAACACTTTTACACTGTTGGTGGGATTGTAAACTAGTTCAACCATTATGGAAAACAGTATGGTGATTCCTCAAGGATCTAGAACTAGATGTACCATATGACCCAGCCATCCCATTACTGGGGATATACCCAAAGGATTATAAATTATGCTGCTATAAAGACACATGCACACGTATGTTTATTGCAGCACTATTCACAATAGCAAAGACTTGGAATCAACCCAAATGTCCATCAGTGACAGATTGGATTAAGAAAATGTGGCACATATACACCATGGAATACTATGCAGCCATAAAAAAGGATGAGTTTGCGTCCTTTGTAGGGACATGGATGCAGCTGGAAACCATCATTCTTAGCAAACTATCACAAGAACAGAAAACCAAACACCGCATGTTCTCACTCATAGGTGGGAACTGAACAACGAAATCACTTGGACTCAGGAAGGGGAACATCACACACCGGGGCCTATCATGGGGAGGGGGGAGGGGGGAGGGATTGCATTGGGAGTTATACCTGATGTAAATGACGAGTTGATGGGTGCAGCAGACTAACATGGCACAAGTATACATATGTAACAAACCTGCATGTTATGCACATGTACCCTACAACTTAAAGTATAATAATAATAAATAAATTAAAAAAAAAAAAAAAGAA